>NW_024412395.1:58441452-58480799 GCF_014898765.1 Herpailurus yagouaroundi | reverse complement strand
TCTGTCTCTCTCTGTCCCAAAAATAAATAAAAACGTTGAAAAAAAAAATTAAAAAAAAAAAAAACTTCCACTTCTCACAGCCAGAGATTCACAGGGAATAAACGTGTGTGTTAGTAATGTTTGATATGCAATAAGGGATGAATATCATCACAAATACATGTTACATTTATCAGACACAGACCAGCCGTCATCACAGATGGCACCTATTAATGTTGCTAAAGAACTTCTGTGCTTGCCACTTCCTCAAGCATCTGGTGGCCTCTCCATGCCACAAATTCTTGGTAGGGCCCAAATTCCATGCAGGCACATTACTGCATAGTAATAATGACTATTTACAGGGCTTAGTGTTTTCCTTCCATATAAGGTAGTTTAGATTAAAAAGTCAGTAGAATTCTTATTATTCTCATTGTGGTACACTCACTCACATATCCTGGAACCCAGGGTTCCACAGAACCAAGCTGGGAAAACATTGCCCTGGTATACCGGCATTCATTTGTGTAATTTCAATTATCACCTGCAAAGCCACAAATCTAATATTCTCCGTGAAAATTTTCCTTGATATTGCTAATTTGAACAGTACTCAGTTTTGCAATCCCATAGCTCCTGGCAGTGCTCAGTATGTATTTGGGGGAAGAAATGATGGACAGGAGAGAGGGAGTAGGGAATCTTACTAATTCTTATGGCATTTCTGTAAATTTGGCAATTATAGTGAAAGTGATACAAGGGAAAGTTCACAAAATCATTTAGCATAAAATTCCTGTTGAAATCAAATATGGATATAATTTAAATTATTCCTGTTAGGGGTCAGTAGAATTAAAACAGGTTTTCCAGCAAGATTTTGTTAAGTAGAAATGTGCTTTTGTTAAGAAACTCTGAGACATGCTACAAAAACCTTTACATAAGTACTAAGATTACCCATGGTCTAGACCTGCTCTTTTGCTGCACTTACAATTTTGTAAATTCTCAACTTATTTCCCAATTTTTCTCCATTCTGGGATTTAATTTTTCCTGATATCACACGTCCAGTCCACTTAGTTAAGGGGTGTGGGCCGGGGAGGGCAGGGGAATTTATTATGCCAGGGTTTTTGCATCCTCAAGTCAGGTTTGGTCCTTACTTGATTATTTACTTTATGTCTGTCTGCTTTGGCCTAAATAAAGCCTAGAGTTGTTCTTCTGGGTCATGGAGAATCTATTATGTCTTCCCATGGATTTGATTATTTTACATTACAGTGGGCAAGGTGTTTTTTTTTTAATGTATGAAATTTATTGTCAAATTGGTTTCCATACAACACCCAGTGTTCATCCCGGGCAAGGTTTTTTGAAGTAGCTACTGATAATTACCCTGCTATTCTGTGACTGAAGTCACTTATCCCTTCTTAAGGAGGATAGATAATCCTACTATGAGTATAGTTTTATAAGATTTGCTTTCAAACAAACATGTTTCTCTGTTTTCTTACTGCCTTCTTTGGTTTTGATAGTTTCAAAGAGAGCATGGAGAAATCCTCATATTCCGACTGGCTTATAAATAACAGTGTTGCCGAGCTAGTGGCTTCCACAGGCCTCCCGGTGAACATCAGTGATGCCTACCAGGATCCTCGCTTTGATGCCGAGGTAAGAGGAATTCTCTGGTTGCACTCTTAAGGTTCAGTTGTCACACTGGTGATGGTTTGCTGGTTGAAGCAAAAAAGGGACATCGTATACATCACAGTCACCCCTGAGTTTACTGGCAGGTTTTTTTTGTTTTTTTGTTTTTTTTTTTTGCGTCTTTCCCCTGTGATCAGATTTTTAGCATTGTCTACTGTTGAGTAACAGAAAAATCTCTCTCTACTCTGATTTGTGGCAAAATGGCTATCTATTATGTATTACTTTGATGCTCTTTACAATTGGGTACATATTATATTGCATGTACCCATGCATTAATTCATGAACACTTTATATTAAAGATAGTTTATATTAAACTATGAAATAGTTATTAATAAAAATGTGGATATAACATAGTTATTTCCCAACAGATGCTAGAACAATTACCATGTTTTAAAAAATTGCTCCCAAGAAATGGTAAATTGGTTTGTTATTGTTTAATGTTAATTTTGAAGGCACATTTTGCTATATACAGAATATATTAAAGCAACCTAGACTTGCAGGTGTTTAAATTCTAAGTATCTACAGTATCATACAGACAAATTTACACGAACTTATAAAATATCTTTGTGTGTGCGTGTGTGTGCGTATTCAATAAATTACACGTTTCCTATTCTATATTGCCAAGTGAAGATCTAAAGAGTAGCAGGAGTTTTAGGTGGAGATGTGTTCTAGGCAAAGCTGAGAGAGCATGGGGCCCGGGGGATGGGGATGCTGGGGGGTTGGGGGCTGGGGGCTGAGGCGAGTTAATGCTGCTGAAGCATCAGGTAGATGAGGCTGGAGAGGGAAGCAGGGGCCAGATTGCTCCAATCTGGAAGCTGCATTACGAAGTTTGAGTATTTATCCTGGGCAACGGGGAATCAGTAGTTGAGTTTTTAATCAGGGAGACACAGGAGTTGTATTTTAGGAAGATCACACCACTTCGGTGGCTACAGCACGGAGGATACATTAGCAATAAGAACTGAACATTTAGCTGAAATGAGAGCTGGTTGATGACTCTGGAGACAGACAGGGATTCAGTCTCAGTCTCTGAACTCCAGAGCCCTCCCCCTCAGCCTTGCCCTGTGCTGTCCCACATCTGGGGTGGGTCACGATGTGGCAGGGGGCTTCAGTCTAAACCAAACTTAGAACTTTAGTCATGTCATCTTTCCAGATCTCTGCAGGGAGATTTTAGATTCCCCAAAACTCAGCACCTCTCTGTAGCTGCCTGGAGCTTTCTTCCCCCAGGCTCTGTCCTCTAGTAGTTTCTATTAATTCTTAAGCATAGAGTTCAGCTGCTCCTACCTTGCAAATCCTTTCATGAACTCCCAGTCTGGGTTGGGTGTCTCTGCAGCATGCTCCCCCTGAGCTGTCCCCATGCTGACCACCCTCTAGGTCTCTTCAGTTCTGATGCATTATTTCTGAGCTTTGAGTTACCTTCCTCGGGGAAGTACACAGCCCAAAGCTCCTTTAGTTGTCCTCCTTTGAGGGAGAATAACACCACTTTGGTTCTGTGATTAGCAGAGCAGAAATGATTGATAGAGCTCAATATTTGTATACTTTAGCATTATGATTGGGCTAGGACTAATTCGATGAAGTTTTGCCTTTGGCCATGTTTCTTTCTTCCTTGCTTTTAGAGAGAAAATACTGAAGAACAGATGTCTAAACACAATTTTATGAAGGAATGCTCTCAGTATCCTCTTATTGACATCAGTAATAGTTGAACAAACTACAAGCCTTGCTATGCAGAAAAATCATTCATTACCAATCCTTTGTTACCAAGCCATCATGTGAGATTAGATGTCAAGGGGTGATGGGTTGGTTCCTACCCCAAATCATAGTACTAAATTTGGTATGGATTTATGTTATTCTGCTCTTAGCTTTGAACCGTGAAGTCAAATTCTGAGGAAGCAAAAGGAATCAAAAAATTACACCATTTTATTTGTTTTACACCATTTTAAAAAGCTGGTTCATTAGCCGTATGTTAAGGTATAACAAAACATGATGCAGTGAACACCCACTACCCAGTTTAAGAAAAGAACAAGATGATTACTTTTGAATCCTTGTACTGATCTTCTCTAGTACTTTCTCCTTTACTTTCCCTGCTGAGGTAACCACTCTCCTAATTTGAATTTAACACTCTTTTGCTTTTCTGTGTAGGTTCATTGCATATGTTTGACTCCATGCCAAATACGTCATTATGTCTTGTGTTTCTCTGAAATTTATAGAAATTAAATTATATTGTATGTATTCTTCTGTGGCTTGTTTTTTCATTCAACGTATGTTCCTGAGTCATAGGAGTTTGTAATTCATTCATTTAGTTTCACTGCTGCCAAGTATTCCACTGTATGAATAAACCTCACTTTATTTATCCACTATAGTGTTGATGGACATTTGGGTTCCGTGTTTTGCTTTTACATATGTAACTGCCAGGGACATTCTCGTACATGTCTCTAGTGCACACATACAGGAGTTTTTGTAGTGTCTATATCTTGAGAATGACATGCTGGGTCATAGGCTATCTTCATCTCTATCAGGGAAGGAAAAATTCTTGTCCAATCATTGCTCTTTTTTTTTTTTAATGTTTGTTTATTTTTGAGAGAGAGAGAGAGAGAGAGTATGAACAGGGGAGGGTCAGAGAGAGAGGGAGACACAGACTCTGAAACAGGCTCCAGGCTCCAAGCTGTCAGCACAGATCCCCACACAGGGCTCGAACCCACAGACCATGAGATCATGACCTGAGCCGAAGTTGGATACTTCACCAACTGAGCCACAGAGGTGCCCTTGCCCTTTTTTTTTCTTAC
Organism: Herpailurus yagouaroundi; assembly: GCF_014898765.1. Classification (NCBI taxonomy): domain Eukaryota; kingdom Metazoa; phylum Chordata; class Mammalia; order Carnivora; family Felidae; genus Herpailurus; species Herpailurus yagouaroundi. The sequence goes on along the minus strand of NW_024412395.1, from coordinate 58,476,375 downwards.
AAAAACAGCACATGTAGCAAGCACATTTACTATCTTAAGAAAACTTCTTGCTTATATAAAATAGTGATCTTGGATAGACCATATTCTTATGTCTACAGTCAGACTCTTACCAGAACTCTTCCTGATTAGTGATACAGCCATTTTACATTTTTCTCTGTGCTTATAGTCCATTCCAATAAGGCAGCCTACTCCACTGATCTATAAAAAGAACAAGGTGGACTCTTGAGCAAAAATGCAACAGTTAGTTCTGTGAGATTTGGCATAAAAAAATATCATGCTTTTTAAAAAAATTTTTTTAATGTTTATTTATTTTTGAGACAGAGAGAGACAGAGCATGAACAGGGGAGGGTCAGAGAGAGAGGGAGACACAGAATCTGAAGCAGGCTCCAGGCTCTGAGCTGTCCCACAGAGCCTGACCCGGGGCTCGAACTCACGGACTGTAAGATGATAAGCTGAAGTCGGAGGCTCAACTGACTGAGCCACCCAGGCGCCCCAAAAATATCATGCTTTTATCCAGTAGTTAGAAGCAATGATATCTGAAGGCAGTAAACTGTGGTAGGTTAAGCAGTGACTATTTAGTAAAATCACATTCTTCCCTCTGATAAAATAAAGCATGTACTTAGACCATCATTATTTCTTGTCCTTACACCTAAAATGCTTTCAGTCTGTCACACACCTAATAACCAAATTTCAAATGCAAATCTGGAGATGCATTATATATGATATTTATATGGTCTCTTTGTATGGTACTGGAATTTAAAGTTATGTTTCCCTTCTCATGCTAAGGAAAAAGATAGAAAGGAATTAATGCAGTTGGAGGTAAGAGAGAGAGAGAGAGGCATTTAGTAGATATGTCCTACAAATTTGTGTGTATGTTGTGTTGTGTGTGTGTGTGTATGTAGGCACATGTGTGTATGCATGTGTGTGTTATGTATCATACCAAGAAAAGCAACATTATTTATCTGCTTAGGCTTCTTCCTTTCTCAAGTATATTTTGCCTCAGTGACAGGTGTCAACTGTTTATGTTAATAATGAATGAGACTCCAGACAGAGCCACAGTGCCAAGAGGCTAAGAGGCCCCAACCTTCTCCCCATGAAGCCTGATGTAAGATGGTGTAGATCATAAGATAAAGACAACCATTTCAGATAAATATTTTTTATTAATGTTTTAAGTATTTTCCTCAAGATAAAAAATTACCATGACAAAATGAATATGCTTATTCTTGCACTAACAGTAATTCTGTAATCATCAAAGAGGTAGAGGGTAACTTTTAGAATTGCATTGTCTTCCTGCAAAGGTTTGAGTCCTCTCTTCTTGGTCTGCTAGCATGTGGATCCATAATTTTTACCAGTAATCATAATTGAGTAGTTACTTATCACTGATAGGATATAAGGAAATGATTTTTTTAAGCCAGGATTAAGGGAGCATCTCCCAGAGTTTTCTTCACTGGAAAAAGTGCTTGCTTTTTGGTTCTCTATATTCACTGACTTCCCTGAGTAGTTTGAAGCTGGTTAACAAGAATGATACTTTGCAGAGAGGTAGCATGGGTAATCTTTTTCAAAGCATTTCCTATTTTTCCTACATATTTTCTCAACATAAGTCTATATAATGAACTTAAATTTGCCAGAAACACATTTATCTATCCTAAAGTTCTCAGTGGCTCAGTGGCTAATTCTGGCAACCTGAAATCTCTTCACTGAACATGAAGAAGGACCCAATTCATCAGACAATATAATGTCCTGGGATAGAACACTGAAAATTGGATTGGCCTTATCCTAAGGTTTCATACTGTAGATGTGTCAGCTTTCAGTTAATAGGAATATTTGAGGTTTCTTTAATTTACACTTGAGGAAGCAGACTCAGAGGGCTAAAGTGACTTACCTAAGGCCACACACCTTCCTCAAGGCAGGGCACAAAACCGACAGGAACTTCAATTCCCTAAGCTGGTAAGGGGCTGCCTGGGCAATGGAATCACCACTCCATCTTTCTTCTATCCACAGAGGTACATGAATGTTGGCCAGCAGACTTAACTTTTTGTCCTGTAAGCTCCCCTCACCAGCTGAGCCATCTTGGGCATACTACTTGAGTATATATTGTAACATGCAAAATTCTATATCAATATTTTGTAATGTCAGTGAAGATACTCATGTGATTAAGGACTCGTTTCTTATTTGGAGGTGGGGGTGGGGTGCTAGTAGCAGGTCTTTTTCTCTAAATGAGGGTGCCTTTACACAGAGCTGCAGACCAGCAGACCTTGAATAAAGACAAGCCAACTTCAATCCTCTTCATCTGGAGGCACAGTGGGGAAGGAAGATGAAAGTCTGTAGCCAAAGAGGAGAGTTAAGGGTGATTGTTTGTTGACTGTGAAGAAGAGATGGTGGCACTAATCTGACAACCTGTAGGTCTTCAAGACAGCCAGGTCTTTTCTTGTCTTCTCAGAGGAGGAACAATAATAGGCATTAGTTACAAAGTGGTGACGGCTAGATGCATGTCTTGTGAGATGCCTCTTGGGAGATGGTCATCATCTCTTCCCCTAAAGGAGCCAGCAATATGAAGACGGCTCTTCAAAAGAATGGCCAGACATCCTGAGGCCAGATTTGCAAGGCACATTAAGGATGATCAAATTTCAGGGGCTCCCCACACAGTCCAATCCCCAACAACCCACCAATCTTTAAAACACATAGCTAAAAAGCCAATTACACTGGTATATTTCAAACATAGCCCTGTTACCTATGTTCAAACCACTGTATCAGTTAAGGCAATAGATAAACTCCAAAATCTCCATGGCATAATACAATAGAAGTTTAGTTTTTGTTCATGTTAAGCCCAAATGGATGCTCCTGATCATTGACACTGGCTAGGGAAGTGTTCCCTACTCCCTGAATGAAACTGTCCAGAGCACTGATGAATGACTCTCCCCGGGAACCATCTTGTGGATTCTTCAGATCTCTAACTGGGTGCCAACTGCAGTATGTCCTCTTGTGTGCATTTGGTAGTTTCTTCTCCAATTTAGACTAACATGGGAAGCTTGTCAGTTTGGAGATTCATGACGCCAGTGGCTATTTCCTGTTAATAAGAGAATTTATTCTACCAAGCTTTGCCTTAGCTGTACAGCTAAAGTGGAAACTAGATTTCCAATCTTGGTGTCTTTCATGCCTTATAATAACTTCTGGGAAGTCCTCACAAACTCTGCCCAAAGGTAGACAGCAAGAGAATGATCTTTATTTTGAAACCTCAGTTTCGAAACTGTTGGTCTTCCTTTTAATAGAAACTACAAAGGGATCTTTAATGTGATATAAAGCCCATCCCAGGTGCCGCAGCAGCTTGCTGTGAAGGCGATGGGGCAAATAATCATAGTTGTCCACCTGCTGGGTGTTCTCTTTGTGATTGTATTAAATATTTAATGGAGTTCCCTCCTTGTGGGAAACAGAGCAACTTAGAGGGCAAGCCACAGTGATTATTTGCCTTCTGTCTGCCTGTTTGAGTTGACTCTTAGGAGTAGCGCCTGCTGTGCTTGATAGCATGCATGATTGTAAGGCCAGACTCTTTGGTTTATGGGTGGAAATTTATGACAGAATGGTTATATAAGATACAGAGCCAGAACTAAATTTCTGAGCTTTAAATTCTGCCACCTTATGAAGATTGTGATATGTTTATCCTGTTACGAGACTCTGTTACATCCTCCATGAAAAGAATGGAAGACCAATATGTATATATACCTAATTATATTTATTTATAGTGCCTGAAGAAACACTCATGTTCATGGGTTATCATGTAGGTGGGCTTTGTAGTTTTCCCAGTCATTTTCTCCTTGCGAGGCGGTACCCATGCTTGGCTCCTAAAGATATTGGACAGAATACCATGTATATTAATGTTCTGTTGCCACATAACAAGTCAGCACAAATTCAGCAGCTTAAAACAAACGCCTACTTATTATCTCACAGCTTCTGTAGGTGAGAAATCTGGGGGTGACATAGCTGGGTTCTCTGCTCCAGGGTCTCACAGGCTAAAAATAAGGTGTTAGTCAGGTGACATTCTCGTTTGTACTTTGGCACTTTTCAGAGCTTATTCAGGTTGTTGGTAAAATTGAGTTCCTTGCAGTTGCAGACTGAGGTTTCCGTTTTCTTACTGGTTGCTGGTAAAAAGTCTCTCTCAGCTCCTGGAGATTGCTCTTAGGTACTAGCCATATGGCCCTCTCACAACATGGCGGCTCACCTGCTCAAAGCCAACAGGAGAATCTCACTCCAGTTGGCTGTGACAGAGGCTTACATAATGTCAGGGGTGACTTACATAATCACAAGAGTGGCTGCCCCATCACCTCTGCCACATAACATAACCTAATCAAGGAAGTGATTATCCTGTCATATTTACAAGTCCTGCTCACACTCAAGTGGAGAGGATTATGCCAGATATGTACACAGTGGAAGGTGGCAGGTGAGAATCTTAGAGGTCATCTGTAGCATTCTGCCTACCACACTATAATAATGATGAAAATTGCACCCACACAAAATCTCTCTATCCCATAAGATCTTCCCTATGTCCTGATATGGAAAAATGTCCACAAGTAAAAAAAAAAAACACAAAGAAGTGTGTATAGAATAATGTATAGAATGATATATGTGCATATATACATACACATATATACACATATTTTTCAATCAGACCCCTCAAACCTAACATGTCCAAAACAGAGCCCACAACCTTTTTTCTTCCAAGTCTACTCCTCTCTCTGTTTCCCTGTCTCTATTAAGGCAACTCAATCCTTCCTGACGCTTATGATAAAAATTTTATAGGCATGATTCTCTCATTTGGCACATGTAACTCATCAGGAAGTCCAATTGGCTCTATTTGCAAAATTTATCCAGAATCTGACCACTTCTCACCACTCAACTGCTACTTCCCAGGTCCAAGCCACCCTCATCTCTGGACTATTTCATGGCCATCGCCTCTTAATCTCTGCTTCCACTCTTCTCCTTTGCACTCTGTTCTCATTACAATAGCCAGATAACCAGATGCTTTTAAATTTCAAATCATAGTGTATCAAAAGTCTGCTCACAAACTCTTCAAAGTCTCCTTATGCCACTAGAGTAAAAGCCAAACTCAGAATTCTTTCAGATGTTTACAATGCCCTTACACAATCTAGCACCTCTTATCTAGCCCCAGCCCTTACTCCTGCTTCTCCAGCCATACTGGTCTTTTTGTTATTTCTAGAACATGCTACTCACACACCTATCTCAGGGCCTTTGCACTGGCTATTCCCTCATCTGAAATTCTCTTCCCCCAGGATCTGCGTGCTCCCATCCTCACTTCTTTAAAATCATCTTTCAAATGTTACCTGTTAGTAAAGCCTGGCAGCCTTGATATTAAGTCCCCTTCATCCTGCTCTATGTTTTCTCTGTAATTCCTAACACCTCCTAACATGTAATCTATTTCTGTATTTTTTTGTATTGTTTGCCATCTGTCTTCTCTCACTAGAATGTAACCACAATGAAGGTGAGAATTTTGTTGGTTTTGTTCACTGATATCTCCCCAACAACTGGAACAATGTTTAGTACTTAAGGGGAAAGTGGGTGATGGGCATTGAGGAGGGCACCTGTTGGGATGAGCACTGGGTGTTGTATGGAAATGAATTTGACAATAAATTTCATATTAAAATAAATAAATAAATAAATAAATAAATAAATAAATAGACACACAAGAAGTTAAAAAAATAGTCATTATTATTGTGTTGTTGAACATTTTATCTATTTTATTTATGAATATATGATATGTTATTGAATATATCATAAATTGATGCATAAGCATGTTGTATATTTGTAGGAACAGATCAGCAAGAACTTATACTAAACTGTCAATAGTTGCCATGATAGAGATGGAAAGATTAGAGCTTTTGATTTTATTTTTACTTAAAAATTTCCCAAGGGTTTGTATTGTTTTTGTAATCAGGCAAAATTATAGAGATATTTTAAAATTTTAGACCCTTTATATCTGATGTGAAATTATATTTTTCCAGGCTATTGTGAGCCCTCTAAAAACTATACACTATTACTCAAAACCAGAATTGAAATAATGTAAGATCTAAGTAAATTAACTTGTCTTACTGTATCTTTGGGGAATTTAGATGGATTATTTTCTACTGCCCTGGTCAGCATGGAGTGTTGCTTGTATTTTATCCTAAGATACTCGTTTGAGACTGTGCCAACAGCATGTACATAAAGTGCGTTTTCAGATGACCTGCTGTTGTATCAGGTGGCTTCTTAGAGCGCATACTCTATTTACAAATACCCTGAAACAGTTATTCTGGTCTTGCTTTTAGCTGGCATTGTGCTTATGAATTCATCCTCCAATAATTAGTTGCACTCTAGTGCATTATCTGCGAAGCTTTCTGCCCTTCTTTTCATACTAGATTCAAAAGAATACCCTAAAACAAATACACTAATGCACAACATTATTTCGTCATTTATATTTAATTATTTAGTTATTTAGTCATTATAAGATATAATATTCTATTGCTTAATTTAGTATTTCCTCCCATTTCTATTGTTATGGGGAGAATTTTCAGAGCCATTACATGCAAAGTTTGTCCTCTGCCTGCAGCAGGAGTGAACGATTGGACCCAACATCTGAATAGAAAAGGTTTGGCACGGGGGAGATGGCAGAAAATAACTACAATGTAGGACACGCCTTCTGCATGGATGATTTGGTGGCAAATGTATTTGTTACAAATTTAAGAGCAGTAGGAAACCCATCAGCACCCAGATCTCCTCTACCATGGTGGCTGATGCCCAGTTACACAGTTAAATCTAAGGTGTCATGGCCCTAAGTCCGTCACGCTTCAATCCCATGAGTTTTCCCACATGAGGTTCTTTCTCTGTTTTGTTTTGTTTTCTTTTTCTTATCAAAGCCTGTTGAAGACAACTCAATAGTTCTTGCCCTCGTCATGTAGCACTTAAGGATAATGGGACTCTGGGCTCTAAGATCCTTTGACTTAAAGCCTTAAAGCCCATTTTGCCTGTCAGATCTTCATAGCAAAGCACCCCCACAATCCGAAATGCTGAGTGCTAACCCAGGAGGACAGTTCATTGTCTATTCTCTATAACGCCTTATGGTCTATCAGCTCTGCTACTCCTGACAAAGGGAAATGTGCAAAATTGAAACCATTAAGAGATAGAGCTCTGTGGACCTGCTGAAATGCATTTGCTACCAATAATCTCTCAAGTGCTAATACTCAGTGTAAGCCAGTTTGAGATCCTTTCCCGGGAGTAGGGTTTGCTAGGGAAGATTGGATGGTGGGATATAAGAATTCCAGATGACCGGGAAGGCAAAAAGGTCAGGAGGATTACTAAGACTTGAATTAAGGTATAGAATGGGGTAGCTTTGCTGAATGAAGACCAGTATAGGGGTCCCATGGTTGTAAGAGTACAACAGACTTTGCTACATAGGTGATGAAGACAATGCCTCAGTTCTAAGCCCAAAGGTCAGTTATTTCTTTAGGAGTACTTTTGTCAGAAATTTAAGGAATCATTTGTAGGTATGTTCTAGAAGCCATTAGGACTGATCCTATGTGTAGGTAAGGTAGACAAAAAGAAACTGCCTCTCTACTTAGTTTCGGGAAAATGAAGGGACTGACTTCAGAACGTCTCCCTCAGCTTGTCCTAATACCAGAATTTCTCACTGGTAGATTGACGTTTGAGGGATAAAGTATTGCTTTAGATTATAGCTTAACTTGTACATATCGTTATAGGGAAAGGAAACATTTTGAGTATTAAAGAATAGTGTTACATTATCACCGATTCATTTAACATTTCCTTTGACCACCTTTGAGAGGCTGGAAAATGTAACAAGTGTGTTTTTATGGCTCTGAGTAGATCCATCAACTGGAAAACCAAATCAGGACACAGACTAGACAAAATTTTTAGGTATGCAGATCTTTAATTGGAAAGAAGTAGGCACTACCAGATAGTATGTTTATTTTAATTGTAACCTTCTAGAAAGGCTGCTTAGTCTCATATGGTCTAACAATTAGGACTCAAATGATGTGAGCTTTAAACTGAGAATGATGGAGTGGGGACCTTGTAGAATAGTGGGGTGGATATTTGGGGGCAGGTATTCCTCTCAGTATTAGTAATATTTACATTTGTAAGACACCTTACAAATTTTGAAACCCTTTCATGCTCATATTCTTATAAAACAACTTGGAAAATAAGAAAAAGCACAAAGGAAAAAAGATGAGAATCAGCTACAATACCAAAATCTGGAGATAGCCAATGTTGACATTTTGGTGTGCACAAGATCAATATTGATGACAAAATTGAGACGGAGAGTTCTAGTGCCTTGGTCGGGGTTGAGAGGCCAGTAAATATTTCTGAGCGCCATTGACTGATATGATCTGGAGACCTGGGATTCTTTGATGAACAGAGATGATTCTTTCCTTCATACTTTCTTATTCCTCTTCATCCTTGTTTGGTATTCATTCTTCAGACATTTTGTGCTCTTCTCCTGCAGTCCCTGCAGGGGATGATATGTGCTCCCAGTCCTTGCCAGTTCATATGGTTATATAATCAACCAGGATTAGTTGAACTTTCTAGAAACAACAGCATTGCTACAGATAGACAAGTGGGGGGATTGCCCTAATGATCTTCAATTTGGAAAGTTCACCCTCATCATACTTTGCCATTCCCCTCCCGCTCTCCCATCTTGCTGGGCTCTTCAAGCATGCTGATCATTACTGCTCTCTCTTCCTTATTTTCATAGCCAGTTAGTCCCAGCTTCACTTCCTTCCCTCAGCCACAGTGAGAACGATTTAAAGACATTCTCAGGGCACCTGAATGGCTCAGTCAGTTGAGCATCTGACTTGGGCTCAGGTCATGATTTCACAGTTTGTGAGTTCAAGCCCTGCATCGGGCTCGCTGCTGTCCACACAGAGCTCACTTCCGATCCTTGTATCCCTCTCTCTCTCTCTCTCTGCTTTTCCCCTACATACACTCTCTCTTACACACAAAAATAAACATTTAAAAAAAAAAAAAAGACGTCTTCAACATCCTCTGTTGCCTCTCCTCTCCTGTTGTGCTCAGCCCATGCAAGCCTCTAATGTTGGATCCATGCAGCTCTGCACTCTCATTGTGGCCTCCCTCTCCTTCAGAACTAACCACTTGACTTCTGATCCTCATCCCATCCCTTCTTGCCCTGACTATATTTGCCTTCAGTTATCCTTCTGTGCTACTAAATCCAAGAACCCATTTTCGGTGCTTATCCTGTTTGACTATTCTGCAAAATTTGACACTATTGTTCCACTCTAGTTCTATTTAGAAAATAATTTGTTCCCTTATGGGAAAGTAATTCATTATCCAAAATTTAGAAAACACAAGTAGTAATTTATTTATTTATTTATTTATTTATTTATTTATTTATTTAATGTTTTTAATGTTTATTTATTTGGGAGACAGAGAAACAGAGCACAAGCAGGAGAGGGGCAGAGAGAGAGGGAGACAGAATCTGAAGGAAGCTGCAGGCTCTGAGCTGTCAGCACAGAACCCGTTGTGGGGCTCTAACCCATGAACTGTGAGACCATGACCTGAGCTGAAGTCAGACGCTTAACTGACTGAGCCACCCAGGCACCCGCACATAGTAATTTAAAAACTCCCAAAGACAGGGGCGCCTGGGTGGCTCAGTCAATTAAGTGTCCGACTCTTGGTTTCAGCTCAGGTCATGATCTCGCAACTTTGTAGGTTTGAGCCCCACATCGGGCTCTGTGCTGGCAGCACAGAGCCTGCTTGGGATTCTCTCTCTCCCTCTCCACAGCCCCTCCCCCACTCGTGCTGACTCTGTCTCTGTCAAAATAAATAAACTTGAAAAATAAAAAAAAAAGAAAGAATACTTTCACAGTGTATACATATATCAAATCATCATGATGTACACATTAAGCATGTTATAAATTTGTCAGTTCTACCTCAGTAAAGCTGGGGCGGGGGGAAGATCAGTAGTTGCCAGATCTGAACATGGATGGAGGAATGAACAGGTGGAGCACAAAGGATTTGAGAGGCACTGAAACTACTCTGTATGATACTCTAATGGTGGATACATGTCATGACCCCGTTGTCAAAACCCATAGAATGTACAGCATCACGAGTAAACCTAATGTAAACTGTGGACTTGGGATGATAATGATGTATCAGTGTGGTTTCATCAGTAGGAACAAAAGTACTACTCTGGTGAGTGATGTTGGTCCTGAGAGATGTTGAGGTGCATGTGTGGGGGCAAGAGATGTATGGGAACTCTCTGTACTTGCATTCATTTTGCTGTGAACTTGAAACTGTTCTAAAAAGTAAAGATTATTTTTAAAGTAAAGAAACAAAAACTCCCATAGGCAAACAATTCAGAGAGGACTACTTTGTTTGGTTATCATTTTTCTAGGATTTTCCAATGTATATAGTAAGTGTTTGTACACCCACAGACATCCACACTCTTGTCACTTAATATGTTAAAATTTTCCACATTAACAAATATTCTTCTATAGCATGATTTAAATTAGATGGATAATATTCCACTGTGTAGATGTGCTATGGTTTACTCAACCTACTCCCTCTAGTTGAGTATTCAGGTTATTTCTAATATATCACTATCATTGGTAATGGTATGATTTACACATTTATATGTAAACTTTTGTGTATAGCTATGATAATTACCATAGAATAAATTTCTAGACCTAGGAATTGGTCAAGGGTATTTATACATTTTGGACTCTGGATACACATCAGTAAATCTATTTCCAGAAAAGTTGTAGCAATGTATTCACACGTTAGAAATGCTACAAAGCATGGAGGTTAAGAGAATGAGCTTTGGAGTTCTTTTTCCTCCCTGTCACTGACCCTGTGTTCATCTTTCTGCCCAAAATATCATGTCCCAGTTTTCAGCCCTTTTGTGTCTTCCTTGAACAAGTTCTTCCCTGGTGATTTTACTCAATCAATTAGAACCAGAGGCTGATGACATCAGGATGAGTCCCTAACCGCCCTCTCCCCTGCCATCTCAATTATAACTTGAACTCAGGATCATCTCACTCAAACTTCCTGTATTCCCCACATCAAGGGACTCCAGCCACTCTTACTCAAACCAGAGACTTCCATGCTATCCTCAGGAGGGATGGAAGAACACATACTCTCAGCTCCCCAGAATAAAAACTTCTTTTGGGGAACTACAATAATTTTTGGTAAACAGAATTCTTGCTTATTTCACTGGCAAACAGCCTAGGGTTTGTTTTTCTCCCCACCAGCCTCTCAAGCCGTCTCTGTCCTGGTTTCTTTCACTCACTGCATGTTCCTTGTCTTCTTGCACCATGACCTCTCTCCTCAGCTGCTTCAGATCTCCTAGGAAGGGTTAGAGTGGGGCCATGGTGGTCCCAGAGCTGGCAGAGCAATCGTGCCTCCTTCTCAGCATCTCAGCACCGGTTCAGGACAACCGACAGTTGTGTGTCCGTTAGCAAAACAGACCCACACATTCCAGTGCTGCTCTGGCCAGTCCAAGTCTGTAGCTTATACCTCCTAGACCTGGAAAATCGACTTCAATCTCCTCCTGCTCACTAGCATCGCTGTAATTCAGACTTTTAGCCTTAGGGAGAGGAGGAAAACCACTTTGTTTCTTTTGGAGGGTAACTTTGATGGATGTGTTTTTATTGTTTGATTTCCTTTGAACCAGTCTCTCCAGTTTCAAGGCAGATATCAGAGTCTTATCTGAAAGGGAGGATGTTAACAATACCTACCTGTAAGGTTGTTTTAATAAGTAAATGAGATAATGTTCGAGAAGGTGCCGAATAGGGTGCCGGACATGAAGCAAACACCCAGCAAATGTTAGCTCATCATCGTCACTGTCATCCCTGTCACTGAAGACTCACCTGTAAGGATCTAAAGCTGCTCTTGATTTCTCTAAACAGAGTCAGTTGCTGGTTTTTCTATAGTGTTCTGAACATTCGTTACTTGGACACTTATTTTATCTTAACTATTTCTATCTTCACTCTACATTGTGAGCTCCTCAAGCAACTGTTTAACTTCATTTTTATATCCTCAACTTCATTTTTTTTTTAATTTTTTTTTTCAACGTTTATTTATTTTTGGGACAGAGAGAGACAGAGCATGAACGGGGGAGGGGCAGAGAGAGAGGGACACACAGAATCGGAAACAGGCTCCAGGCTCTGAGCCATCAGCCCAGAGCCTGACGCGGGGCTCGAACTCACGGACCGTGAGATCGTGACCTGGCTGAAGTCGGACGCTTAACTGACTGCGCCACCCAGGCGCCCCTCTCAACTTCATTTTTATATCCACACCAGCAATGTGTCTGGTGCATAGGAGGTGGTAGATAAATAGATACTGGAAGAATCTTGACTCTTAGCTCACACTATTCTCGAGAATCATTTCCAGTTTGATTGCAGATCTAAATGTGAAAGGTAAAACTATAAAGATTCTAGGAAAAGAATAGGAGAATATCTTCATGGTCCAGGAGCAGAGGAAGATTTCCTGAACAAAACAAAACAAAACCAAAAAAAGTACTTTAAAAAAAGAAACTTACATATTGGTATCAAGAATAGAAGACATCTGGAAGATTATTTTCTCAGAGGAAAACCAAAACAATCCAAACATAAAATTTAGGTGTGTAAATTAACTTTCAATTTCAGATGTTTTAAATGTGTATCTCTTAAGTGCTACAATGAATATTTTAAAATATTACAGTACCTTTTTACCCCAATAATCATGATCTAAAACCTTGATATCTTATTGTTTTTCCTATAGTACTGGGATGGCAGGATGACCTTTCTCACTAGAACTCAAGGTCATATGAACTCACCAATGCCCTGTCAGTCTTTAGTAGCTCTTATCTAACAGTTCAGATGTGGACCATCAGTTTTAATATTACATGGAGCTTTTACTGAATGACGTTTGTTGATCCTGGTTACTATACCTTCATATTTTAAATATGTCATTTGACAGCCTTCTAGAAGAAAGAAGATCTCTGAACCTCTACATTTATTGTATATTTTTGCAACTTCAATTTTTTGTATATTATTTTATACATAGTAAATTAGTGATGTTAAAAATATAGAGTATTAAAACTAATTATACATATGGCAGCATTATAGGTTCAAAACACTTTTACTAACAGATGTGCCCATTGACCATTGGTTTAATTAAAATGCTTTATACTCAGGGCAGAAACAGTTGCCAGAATTTTTGTCTGGTAGTATGATCATGATCAAGAGTTTTACACTCAGTTCTCTGTGGCTGCAGGGATTGGGGGAGGTGGTGTTGACATGGGGTCATTTGGTTGATTCATATTTGGTAGGGACTTGATCCCCTTAGGATGTTCATAGTGATGTTTTAAATTAAAAGAGACAGGTGAGTGTATGTTTTAAAAAATAGATTATAATGTATCTTTTTAAAAGTGATCTTAAAATGTCTATTATGAAGAGTGGTAAGCTGTAAGTCAGAAATGGGTAAATGTTGCTTAATTTTAATTAACTATTTTCTTATATCCTAGGCTGACCAGATATCTGGTTTTCACATAAGATCTGTTCTCTGTGTCCCTATTTGGAATAGCAACCACCAAATAATTGGTAAGACATTACCTAAGTAGTTCAAACTTCTTTTATAAAGACAAATTTACATTACAATACACCTTATCTTTTTTACCTGCTCGCCCCTTTTACACTTGATCTTACTGAAAAGACCAAGAATTGATACCTGCTCCCCTCTTTTATGTCCAGGACTCGTCAGCCTATGTTTCATTCTTTTGTTTAATCTCATAAGTGCAGACTCCTAGTGAATCAACATTAATCCGAACAATGAACAAATATTTATTCTTTTAACCAAGGACCAATAATTTTGAAGTTGGAGGAGATCTCAGAAATCAACTAATAGGACTTTCGTATCTTACCTTGTAGAAATTGAGGTGGGGGTATCATGCAAAGGCCAGAATAAAATCACAGAGGGAGTCGGTAGCAGGGTAGAGATTAAAAGTCAGGGCTCCTAACTCCTATACAGACTTTCCATTACATCTTTATGTTTACATCTATGCTTTTACACACAGAGTACGTGCAAAGGAAAAAGAACATGTATTTTTTTTTAATTTTTTAATGTTTATTTATTTTTGAGAGAGAGACAGAATGCAAGCAGGGGAGGGTCAGAGAGAGAGGAAGACACAGAATCTAAAGCAGGCTCCAGAATCTGAGCTGTCAGCACAGAGCCTGACCCGGGGCTTGAACTCATCTATGGCGAGATCATGACCTGAGCCGAAGTCAAATGTTCAACTGACAGGGCCACCTAGGCACCCCCAAAACATGTATTATTAGACATATACTGAGCATGCATCTTTCTGTTTGGATGATTCTAAAATAGGCTGTACTTGACCCGGAATATGGAACTGTGGTCCAAAGGAGCTTCTAAGTTTTCTCTACCTCCTGTTCTTCTTTCCCTCCCCTCAAAACCTCAGTCAGGAAAGTATCAAACCTAAGGAAGAAGTCAGTGGTTAGAGAAGTCATAAAGAGTGAAGGAGTTAGTTAAAATTATTGAAACACAATTAAAACATGATTTTTTTTTCCTAGGGGACTAGTTACTAGTGCATCTATTTGCCTCTCTTCGCTTCCCCCTGACATTGCCTGTTAAACTGAAAGACACTGCTGCTTATCAAGAACTTAGTCTTCTGTCAATATTGTCAAGACTTGAGCCATAACAGAATTTTTTCATCCATTTGCTTAATTTATAGAAAAATATTGATATATTAATGAACACAGAATATTCTAAGATTAGTGTCCAATGGCAATCTCAAATCTAATCCTAGCTTTTCATTCCTTTCTTTTTAACTTTTATTTTTATTTTTTATTTATTTTGAGGAGGGGTGGCAAGTGGGGAAGGGACAGAAAGAGTGGGAGAGAGAGAATCCCAGGCAGGCTCTGAGCTGACAGCACAGAGCCCAACTCAGGGCTCGAACTCACGGACCAGGAGAGATCATGATCTGAGCCAAAATCAAGAGTCAGACGCTTAACTACTAAGCCACCCAGGTGCCCCATAGCTTTCATTTGTAACAGTAAACATCTGTTATGCTTTCAAAACTAAGACTGCAGTTTGCCTACTACATGCTAAAAGATTTGTGTTTCATTACATATGTCTTCTAGCATATGATGACTTACCTCCCTAGTGAGAAGTTAGGTATTTTAAAAAACACAACCATGCTTTAGAATTATAGCTATTTTTTTGTTTGTACTAAATGGGGACACAGGAGAATGTTTTTCAAGATTGTTCAGTTTTTCTGGTTAGAGCTGTATGTTTTGAGACATCTGGCACAGTGCTGGAAATGAACTTTGGAAAGAGGAAGTGTACGTAAATTAAGTTTGTTAGAACTGTATGTACCTCATTGGTAGCAGAAGCAGAACTAACCTTGCTTTGAAGATTGACGGTGTCCTAATTCCCAACTTCTTTAATGTTCACTTTAAAACATTCCAACATTATCTCATTTATTTTTTTCTTTAAAGTTTATTTATTTATTTTAAGAGAGAGAGAAAGCACGAGTCAGGAGTGGCAGAGAGAGAGGGAGAGAATCCCAAGCGGGTTCCACGCTGTCAGCAGGGAACCTGATACGGGGCCTGAACCCACGAACCGTGAGATCATGACCTGAGCTGAAGTCAGATGCTTCATTGACTGAGCCCACCCAGGCGCCCCCAAACATTATCTCATTTAATCTTCCTAACCCTCTGAGATAGTTAACGTTTTAATTCCCACTTTACAGATGAGGAATTTTAGTGCTAAAAAAGTTAGGTAACTTGTTTAAGGTAACAGCTGTGGTGGAGTTGAAATGTGAGCTGAGACAGTGTGACACCAGAGCCCATGTTCTTAATCACTATGCCACCCTGCCTCACTCAAGCACTGTGTTCCAGGGGACTGAAAAAATAAAAAAAATTATATATATACATGCACACACATGTGTATTTACACAGTTAAGCTCAATTATGTATCTAATTGCATGTATGTGTATGTCCATGTGTATATATGTGTCCGATAGATCAGAGTGATTGTGCACAGTCATCTCGAAAAACATTTTCAAGGATTCAGACTGATGCCTGGTAGAGCTTTAGGCTTCACTGTGAGCCAGTTTGGATATCACAACCTTGAAGATCGACTGCATTGCTGTATACCTCAGATCCCCTCTCCTAAAGACAGCATGCACTAGGGAGACCAGAGATTAAACTGAGTGTCTGAAGTTACCTAGGGGAGGTATGGAGTCAGCCGGGGCTTATTATATTGTGGTAACACAGTGAGCAGTGCTGAAACTGACCACATAAACCAAACTCTTCCCACAGGAGTGGCTCAGGTGTTAAATAGACTTGATGGGAAAGCTTTTGATGACGCAGATCAACGACTTTTTGAGGTAAGAAAATAAATTTGTGAACCAAAAGTTATAGCTGAGTCATCTATAGTCTCCTGGTAGCAGTTTGCCAAAATTTGTCAAGCGTTTATATATAGTCGTGAGACCTTGAGCCAGCTCTGCCGGCTGTATGGCCATCACCTTCCTTGGGTTTTCAAGCTTCCATATATTCCCATCTGCCCTCTACCTGGAAAGGTTGGCCTGGAACAGGCTTCCCTATAAACTTTGCACTAACAAATAACCAACATGAAACTCCCACGATTATTTTTCTCTAGCCAAGAACATCTCACAGCTTCTTTACTAACTGGTTCTAAATCTACCTTCCTTCCTTTTCACGTTTACCTCATGGGTATTGTCACTTGGTTTCCTCATCAAAATACTTTATACCCTAGCCACTAAAAAGAGGTTGCTTTAGTTAAATGGAATGGAATTACTAAAATCAGTCCACGATCTAAATGAATTAAGAACACATTTGGTAAGACTGTAAGTATGTTTTTAAATTTACAAAGTCATTTTTTCCACAATGACATGAAATTAACTATTTTTTCTCATGTGCAATGTGAGCTATAAAGCTGTTACATGACAATAGTAATTAAGAATTTTAATGTGCGTATTTCCCCAAGGCCTACCTCTGTGTACAATAAAATTATATTTTCAGACCCATTTCTGATGAGTGCCTGCTTTCATATTAGATTATGCCAGTGAGTTATTGCAGTTTTTAATTAGTGGGCTTTCTCTTTCCTAGGCTTTTGTCATCTTCTGTGGCCTTGGCATCAACAACACAATTATGTACGAT
This sequence comes from Herpailurus yagouaroundi, assembly GCF_014898765.1. Taxonomy (NCBI): domain Eukaryota; kingdom Metazoa; phylum Chordata; class Mammalia; order Carnivora; family Felidae; genus Herpailurus; species Herpailurus yagouaroundi. The sequence goes on along the minus strand of NW_024412395.1, from coordinate 58,459,174 downwards.
CAAGTGAAGAAGTCCTGGGCCAAACAGTCTGTGGCTCTTGATGTAAGTCAGTATTTATGTCCGAATCACATGCTAAAAAGCCCTAATTTTATGAGAGAAAAAAAGCCCTTATTATGGGCCTTAATTTCTCAATTTTTAATTACCTATTCATTGGGCTTTAATTATTCTAGAGTCATGGGTTTGGCTCTGATGAAAGCCAGACCCACTCTTAACAATGCTCATATGCTCACAATTTTGCATGCAATTTTAGGGAGTGCACAGATTCCTTGAAGGCCATCCATATACGTTGTACAGTTAGATACAGATTTTATGTGTTAGGTTTATTAAAAGGGATGATCCAAAAAATAAATTGTCAGGATGTTAAATGCATTATGAACTTATTTTGAATATGTATAGATAGTCTGGAAATGCACAACTTCTCATACCACAGAAGAAAACTTCACTAGAAAGACATGTGACCCAGGTGGGGACAGGCTGCTCCGGGCATTATCTAGCTCCCCCACTACACATGTATATATCCCACCGAGAGCTCCGACCTGTTTCCCAGGCCTGACCTGCATCTCCTCTCAGACTAGGTTCTAAGACTATAGTGCTCTCCCCTGAATCTCCTTGTTTTGACCCAAGACCTATTGTCCCAACTTCTAGTCTATAGCCATTATCAAAGATTTTTTTTTCTATCTGTGAAATACTTCTTAACTAGGGCAGATAAAATATCAATGATATGTGACATTATCTAGAACATGATAATATAATACATGTACAGTCTTCAAAGTATTCTGTGTAACAAGTGAGATATTGGTAGAAAGATAAAACCGAGGGAGAGGATAAGTAAGCAACACAGTGGTACCTGAAGTACTCTGATTTAAGATTTAAAAGACCTAAAATTAGTTATTTACCGATATACTTTTCTACCCTTAATTAGGCCATGAACCGTGGAAGCACAGGGATTTTATCTTTTTTATAATCTTATTCCCTAGTGCCTAGCAGGGCACTTAGCACAGAGAATGCTTTTATTTAATGGTTTGGGGATCGATGGAGGAGGGGAGGAAGAGACAGAAAGAGGAAGGAAAGGATGGAAGAAAGAGATTCCCCTGCCCAACGAAAAGGATTTTTTTTTTTTGGCTCTCCCTCGGAGTCCTGCTTTGTTTATATGTAATATCTTTACAACAAGGAATAAAAATAATACATCCAGGATGAATTAATAAGTAAATGAACTGTGGATATGCAACGAATAAGAATCACTAATAGACCATTAGGTCTATGTGCAGAAGTATTTTCACATCCTGACTCCGTCACCTACCTCAAGTGTGAGAATTAAATGAGATAAGAGAAGATTTTAATACTCCATCAACAAAATTACAGTAATGACAATAATTGCTATATTATTACTTGCAGTAATGTGTTTATTACTGAGAAACCACCATAGACTGTGAGAAAGAACAAAGGACAGGGATTTGGAACAGCAAATGTTGTCATGACTCCACCATCTTCAAATTTTGACCTCCACAGGGTTGCCTCACTCAGCTTTTGTTTCTTTAAAAACTTTAGTTTCTGCATCTGTAAAAAAGGACACACTATACACTAGTCCCACACAAACTCTACTTCATGTTGTCGTGTTGGACTTCACACATACAGAGCATCTCATATATACCCACATACGCACTCCTCGCCCACCTCCTGGTGGGTCTCCATCCTGTTGGGAAGGGGGTGGAATCAGTGGGTTGAAGCAGGAATTGCCATTCACCAAGGAGAGGCCACTCTCTGACTGGCACCACCGCTAGTCCTCGACCTAGAAAGTTCTAATACAGCCACAGTGTCCTCACCCATGAATTGCTCATTTGGGTTCATAGACCACTCTGACACCTTCTGCCCTGACATACAAAAATTATTACTGACACTCCCAAATTTCCAGCCCAAGTATTGTGGTAGTCTCACCCTTTCAGAAGTTGCTTGTATGTGTGGACTTACATGTTCTGTGTGCTTTCCTGATCAGAATTCTGGTGTTGCCATCTTGGTTTCCTCCCTCCCTGCTCCACTCAACCCCTACCCCACCAGATACCACATTCCCATCTCTAATGATCGGGTGGCATCCACCCCACTCCCTCATCCAGGAATGCATATGCAAGAATATCTGGAAGGATTTCTTATCTCAGGGCTTTACAAAGACAAAAAATGATTTGTTGAGAACTACTAAACCCAAACTCAGGAGTGACATCTTCTTGTACTATAGTATACATTAGCTTCTGAATGATTATATATTTTTAAAATTTATGTATTTATAAATATTATAGATGCATGTGAATAATATAATTTAAGGTGCATATTTCTATTAAAAGTATGTATTTATAACCAGCCTATTCCAATAAAGGATTTAAGCTACTTGATAGGAATGTAAATGATCCAACAAATGTTTTAAGGTAAAGTAATGATGATGATGATGATAATAACAACAGCAACAATAACAGAGGGGAGAGAGAGAGAGAGAGAGAAAGAGAGAGAACACACTAACCAGAGGGGACAGAACCACACACAGTGCTATCCTTATATCATCTCCTCCTTCTCCCCAAGAATGTAGGGTGACCTTCCCCTTTTTTTCCATTGTGGCTAAGGGAAGATTCCTCACTTGGATCTGGGCAGGCTCCTCTTCCACTCGTGTTGTCTCATTTTTACTTACTCTCTTCAGGCTGTTTTCTGCTTGATCTTGCATAAGATCTTTGTCTAAGTGTAGCTTTACCATCCCCATAATCTTTTTGCAGTGTGTTTTTTTCAGCTGGCAACCAGAGTGAGGGGAAGTAATCCATCCCACAGCCCCCAGTGACAATAACCACCCCAGAAGGCTTTCCCTCCCCAGAAAGCGAGCACACGTATTTCATGGCCTGGAGAGGTAATGTGAGTACATTTTTTTCCTGTGTGTTCAGGAGACTCTTGAGAGATAGCACAGCATTCTCTTGTCTTTTAAGAATCCTTTCTCTCAGGCATTTTTAATAAAAATACTACCTTGGTGCGTTCTCTGGAAGTATTTCCCCTGTTCTCTGGGAAGTTTACGTCTTACGGATACTTGCCGAAGTGTCCAGGGTTCACAGGAAGTGCACTTCTAAGGCGCATCTTGCTGTGTATCAGTATCCCCTGTAGGAAGCTGCTGGCTTTATCTGAGCGAGAGGCAATGCGAGGAAAAGATTTAGAGCCTTGTCTTTTACATTAGTCTGATCAGTCTAGTTAGGACTGAATCTGTGTTCAGTAGCTGTGGATCTTAGGGAAGCTACTTAACTTCGCAATCTCAGTTGTTGCACGTGTTAGATGGGTTTGGTAAGAAAGGTGTTTTAACAGGGTGATAAAACAGTTGCAGGAAAAGTATTTAGAGAGTGTTTAGTTACAGTTAGCACTTAATAAAAGCTGGCTGTTCTATTAACCAGAGCGCTTGCTGCCCTTAATCTGCACTGAGTTCTGAATGCTCTGCCCAAGAATTGCTTATAAAACTGCTCTGATTGAGGGGCTGGGGAGGAAGTGTAATTTTTTGCCCCTTTTATGAGGAAGATCGTTTCCTGCTTAAAGTTTGAGCTGAAGACAGATCCCCAATTTCCCAGATCCTGGGCACATCCTGTGTCCCACCACTGAGCATCCCAGCAGCATTGGAGCTATAGCTGCTGGGCTGCAGTGAGCCGCTGCTCGCCATTGCCCCCTACTCCTTGCCCCTACTGCTTGCCTCTGCTTCCCACTGCCCTATATGTTTCTACAGAAAAGACCAGGCACTGTAAATACAGAATTTCCCATGTTAAAAATAGCTATGCAGGTCTTCAAAAGCTGTACATCCCCAAGGGCAAAGCCTCCCCAGAAGACCTCCCATGCTATGGGGTCTCTTATCCATTGCCACATACTGGCAACTTCAGCTTATTTTAACCTAATCCACAAATGGTGAAAAATAAAAATATAAACATAAATATGCTTTCTACTTTTTTGGCCTTTAAAAAATGAAGTGACTAATACATTGTCTGGATTTTGTTTAACAATTGAATTATAAAGCACTATTATTTTGATTATTGCTTTTCTTAAGTTCTTATAATTTAGTTACGTAATTCTATTTAAAAGTCTGTTTCCTAAATATATAAAACTAATACTCTAAGACTCTTAGAGAGCTGAGATGCTCTTAAAGCTGAATAATGGAACAAAGAGGGGAATTTACTATCATTTTTCATAACTTTAATTGTTTTATCCTGATTTCCATTCTGTCTGAGTGCCAAGAGCTTCACGGGAAGTATACTAATGTATTTTCACATTTTCTGAGTGTAAGAATCCCAGGATAAAAGAGGGAAACTTCACCTGAAATTCCAGAATACAGAGCAAATACAACATGAATGGAAATCAGAATATTACTTCTTCATTTTGCACACCAAGAATTGTGCTTTGGGGTGTCTTTTATAGATATTGCAAATGACACCTTGCTGGATGCTGATGAGAAATTTTCCGGAAAATATAAGTCAGTGTATTAAGGGACACCTAATACCCCTCTATGACCAGATGAGGAAAGGGACGAGGGTCAGACAGAGGGTGTAGAAAGAGCATATGTAGTCAGAAGTCAAGCCCCATTTATTCTACCTCCTCAAAGCCTCTCCCATCCATTTCCTCCCTTCCAATGGCCATAGCAGCCATCCTACTTAAGGGCTTCCTTACCTCTTGACGGAACAATCGTAATACCCACCTGTCTGTTCTTCCTAAAGCGTATTTCACATTGCATCACTCACCCACTCATGGATCCTAAATTATTCCCCCATTATCTATCAGAGTACCAACTTCCTGGCCCTCGGGGCCCTTTGAAATTTCATATCAAACTGTCTTCCTGCCCCCGGCTCTCATTTCTCTTTTCAGAGCATTCTGTGCTACTTACAAATTCACCTACATCATAGTCTACAGATCAGCCACCTGCTTCTCTGCCATCTGATCTCTAACACCTTCCCTGCTTCAGTTATTCTCTGTTCCAATTATGCTGCCTCCCCTCAAAGTTGTTCTGTCATTCAAAGCTCAACTTAAATGTAATCTTTTCTATAAATCTTCTAATCCCATGCTTACTTGCTCCTGACTTCATCCTATGTTATCGTTAATTGTGACTTTGTATGTTTTCCTCTGCTAGAACATGCTATCTATTCTCTGCTATCTATTCTTTATTCCTTTCGGTGGTTTACCTATAAAACCAAAAGTATATTGAATAAGTGAATGCTTACAGCCACAAATAATGTTTCTGGGCTGCCGTATCAGCTTTCCAAAAGGGAAAAGCTTAGGCTGTGATGGAAAAGGTGGCAGTCACCTTATTGGCAGTCTTGCTGACCACAGACTTGCATAGCACACCTCTGTATTCCCTTTCTCCTTTATAGGTCATAAGGACCAATCTTTTCTGTTTACTTATTTTAGGGGGGATCTCTTCCAAGGTATCACCTCCCCTCAGGTATTCCTTTCGATGATGATTAAGGAGCCAACCTGGCTTCCTGAAGATAAGGAAAAAAGAGAGAAGTGAAAGACATGATTCTACCATGTGTAATTTCCTAAGCTCCAAGGGGAAAATTTTCTCTAACTGGGTGATTGACACAGCTAGACTCAGGATGCCAACAGAATGTCACTCCATTATTTTTCATCCCTCTTCCTTTAGACCTACTCTCTAGAATCAAACTTCCCTACTCTTGGATGAACTCTCTGGTACGTTACATGGCTCTTGTGACACACTCAGGTGTTAAATAGCCTCCGAGCTCCTCTCCTTCCCTGAGATTAGAAGCTATGATCAGGAAAAGGTCATAGTGGGCTTCCTTATTCTTCTTCACTTTACCTCCTCCCCAAGACAGGCGTAGAGAGCAAGATGGAAGTAAGATAAAGAGCAAACTCATACTTTAACCTGGTTTCAAGGCCCTCTGTGTCAAGCACCAACATTTTTTTAAATTATGAGTTGCTTTCATAAATTCTTCAGAGAATTCTGGAGCCTAGAAATCTCCCGTTGTCAGTCCCTAATGTGGGTTTACCTCTCCTGACTGACAGGTTATAATTGTCTTTCGGGCCCTGGCTTCTGGTGGCCCACGTTTTTCTCTTTTATTTATTGTGGTCAAATAAACACAACATAAAATTTACCATTTTTAAGTGTACAGTTCAGTGGCACTAAATAACATTCACAATGTTGAACAATCATCACTACCACCCATCTCTGGAACGATTTCATCTTCCCAAACTAAAACTCTGTGCCCATGAGACACTAACTCCTCATTCCCCTCTCTAGCCCTGGCAGCCACTTTATGTCTATGAACTTGACTCCTCTACATACCTCATGTAAGTGGAATCAGTATCATGTAAGGACAGTATTTGTCCTTTTGTGACTGACTTATTTCACTTACCATAATGTCTTCAAGCGTCATTCATGTTGTAGTTTGTGTCAGAATTTCCTTTTTTTTTTTTAGGACTGAATAATATTCCACTGTAAGAATATACCATATTTTGTTCATCCACTCATTGCTTCCTGATCTGAGTCTTTTTAAGCCTGTGCATCTTTCACAGATCCATTTGGCCCATGGACAGCCACATGTGTTGGACCATTAGGTTGCACGAAGCAGCCCTCTCTTCCTGCCCACTAACCTTTAGAATTTTTAGGCATGAATCAGTAACTGGTGCCACACCACACTCTGGGGAAATACATATTAAGTTCTATAAGTGGTTTTCTGGAAAGAACCCTCAAAAAACTCTAATTTTTAATATTGTGTTCTCTCCTGAATTATCTCCCTTGTCTCACACAATGCAGAGATGGGCAACAAAGCACCTTAGCTTGAAGGTAGCAGAACTAGCTTGGGACATCTTCTTTCCAAGTCCTGTATTGGTAGCCTAGATGGTCTAGCCCCTCCTTTTAGAATGCAGTATCTGTTGTTCTCAACTATAAAGTCAGACAGAAAGAGTCCCATTTAAACATGCTGTTACCGGGGCACCTAGGTGGCTCAATCCGTTAAGCATCTGACTCTCGATTTCAGCTCAGGTCATGATCTCATGGTTCGTGAGATCAAGTCCCATGGGATTCTCTCTCTCTGCCCCTCCCCGACTTGTGCTCTCCCTCTCAAATGAATAAATAAACATTTTTTAAACAAATAATTAAAAAGTAAACATGCTGTTATATACCAAAATGGCTTTCCAGACCAAGTTACTGTCAGAACGTGATCCAGTGATTGTCCAAATGATAAATGTCTACCCTTGGAAAATCCTTGTTTATTTGCAGGTTCAACGGATATAGGTTATCAATTACAAGACCAAATTCAAAACATCAGCAGAAGTGGAATTGTTCCCATATGTAAATTCTTCTTTACTGAAAATACGTTGCATTATGTAAACACTTCTTTTGAAGAAAGGAGAAAGAGGAAACCCAAATGAACTACTTCCCTCAAATGGTTATGTGGTTATTAGTTCCCCATTGTAGCCACTACTACATTTTAAGTAACTTTAAAAACAAACAACACTTTGGAAGCTGTTCTCTGTGAGAATTCTGGGCTCCTACTGAGCTAGTTTATAAATTACGATCAAATAATTGTGGCTGTCAAAAGGGGCTTAAGAGAACAATCATGCCAACTTTCTTGAACTTCTTCTTTGGATGTGTAGCACAGTAAAGACCAATTAAGTGGATAGTGTGTGCTTCCACTTTTCCACTGGCTACTTTTGGTAGCAGACTTTTATTCCAGCTAATTCTTGGTTCTTCTGTGTACCTACAAAAGTTTAGACTTAACATATCTAGCAATTACAATCTCCATTAAAAAACAAATATATGTTATTAACAGAATACTGATATGATGTTTTCATATATCGTGGTTTATCTTTAACTTCTCTCCATGGCTTTTCACATCCAGACACTTACCAGTCCCAGTCAGTTTTGTTCTTGCTGTGCCTCTGTGTTCATGGTTCAGGTCTTTATTTCCTCTTCCCTGGTTTAATTCTGCACACCCAAGCTGAGGATCCTGGCTCAGGTTTCTTCTTTCCTGACCCATGGTACACTCAACATACAGATTTATTTTCCTAAAATGCAATACTGATCATATCTGTGCTCTGAAACCATCAGTGGCTCCCTACTGCCTGCAAATTAGAGCTTTCAAAATTTTCCACTATTGACAGCAATCTTTTTGCTTCAGCTCTCACTTCCATCTTCTAGAAAAAAGTCTGTTATTTTGTGTTTCTCAAAAATATCCCAAGACTCCCACTCTGGGTATTTTCTCCATTTGCTTAAAGTACCTTCTAACAAACATCAAATTTCATCTTTTCCATATATGTTTCCTGATCTGCCCCCAACAGATGTGATGGTTCCTTCCTTTTAATCTCTACAAAAGGTTATTTTGTATAAAATCGCTGTTGTGTTAGTTGATCTTCAAGTATAAATATTTTACAAAGACTAGTAAAAACATGGTACTGATAATGTAGGTAGCTTATATGAAGATAAAGATTAGTCCAATAGTTTTCTTATGATTTTTCTATACTAAGTATGACCCATATAAGATAATATTTTTTTACTTGTTCTTTTTTAAATGTTTTTTAAAAAGATGCTATTTAATGTTATTAAATCAAAGTATTATTGTTATGGAAGATGCAGAATGTTTTTATGAGAAGAAATTGAAAAATCAGTGGTAACCAGTGCTTAGAACTAAGCACCTTATCATTTGGGTTGACAATTTTCATTTTTCTTTCAACACTTTTAAGAGATCACTGTCTTCTGGCTTTCACTATTACTAATGAAAAACCTGCCATCGTTCTTCTTGTTCCCTTAAATGTAACGTGTCTCTATTTCTCACTGCTCTTAACAACTTCTTATTACTTCTGGGTTATTTTGTTTTCGATATATTTCTTGTAAACTACATACATCTGAATTTAATGTTTAAATTCAGTATGAGAATCTTTGTTTTTGGTGAAGGATTTGATTTTACATATGTTACTTTGTTCGTCCTGAGTTTATACTTTTTTATGTTTTACTTTTTTCTGAGTTTTACTATGTGGATTCTATTTTGCTTGATTTTGGACTCCAACGAAGTGGAAGTTATTTATTATGCTTCTTTCACAAAAGCATTTTTTAGTCAAGATTTCTATAATTATTAAAAACAAAAATGAGCCAGTATCTTTTAACTCCTTACTATGCAGGAAAATGAATTGTGTGCACTTAACCCTCAGTTGCCTGGTTTTGTTTATGCATTATAAGATTTTAATTACATTATCATGAGCAAACTGTCAAATTTATACAGTGCAGTTATTATTTAAAAGTACTACTCATATTTTTCAGTACTAATATAACTGTATTTTTAATACTTATTTAGACATAGTTTTTGTTTTGGTACCCTAATCATGTGTATCAAACCACCTCAAAACTTAATAGTTTTAAATTTTTTTTTTCAACGTTTTTATTTATTTTTGGGACAAAGAGAGACAGAGCATGAACGGGGGAGGGGCGGAGAGAGAGGGAGACACAGAATCGGAAACAGGCTCCAGGCTCTGAGCCATCAGCCCAGAGCCTGACGCGGGGCTCGAACTCACGGACCGCGAGATCGTGACCTGGCTGAAGTCGGACGCTTAACCGACTGTGCCACCCAGGCGCCCCAAAACTTAATAGTTTTAAAACAACAATTTTGTTATTTTTCACTAATACACCTTGACACTGCAGGAAGTGTTCCCGCCTGCCTCTTCCCAGAGTCACCCACCACCACCCTTAGAGATAACCATTGGTCTGACTTTTCCACCATAGATTAGTTTTACCCATTCTAGAATTTCATATAAATTAAATTACACAGTATGAACTCTTTTGTTTAAGTCTTCTTTCAACCCACACGATCCATTTGACGGTTACCCGTATTGGGTATATAAGTTTGTTCCTTTTAATTGATGATTAGTGTTTCATTGTGGGATTATACCACAATTTGTTTGTTTACCTATCCTCCCATTGATCAATATGTAGGCTATTTCCGGTTTGGGGCTATATGAATAAGGCTGCTATGAACATTTTTGTACAAGTATTTTTATAAACGTATGCTTTTATTTCTCTGGGGTTAGTACCTAGTATTAGAATTACTAAATCAAAAGGTCAGTGTGCAGGGGTGCCTGGGTGGCTAGTCACTTAAGCATTCGGCTCTTGATATTGGCTCAGGTCATGATCTCACAGTTGGTGGGACCGAACCCTACATCAATGCAGAGCCTGCCTGAGATTCTCTGTCTCTTCCTGTCTGTCTGCCCATCTTCTATTCATGCACGTGTTGCAAGCGTGCATATGCTCACACATTCTCTCTCTCTCAAAATAAATAAATAATCATTTTTTAAAAGATCAGTGTGTATTTAGTTTTATAAGAAATTGCCAAATATGTTTTCCTTCCAATGTGGTGTCCCATCGTACTCTCCTACCAAGTAATTATTAAAGTTATAGTTGTTTCACAGTCTCATCGATACTTGATGCCATCACTGTTTTCAACATTAGCCATTTTGGTAAATATTACGTTGTGGTTTTAATTTTAATTTCCTTGATGACTAATAATGTATATTTTTGCATGTGTTTATTTACTATTTGTATATCTTTTGTGAGCTGTCCAAATTTCTGCCCTCTTTTAATTGGATTGCTTGCCTTTTTATTATTGAGTGGTAGGAGTTCTCTTCACATAGCCTGGATACTGATCCTGGTAAGATATATGTATTGTAAATGTTTTCTCCAAATCTGTACTCATTTTCTTTATGATGTCTTTTGATGAGCAGTTGTTTTTAGTTTTGATGAAGTCTTATTTGTCATTTCTTTTAGTTTTAAGGTTACTTCTTTCTGTGATATAAGAAACCTCTGCCTACCCACAAATCAGGAATATATCCCCCTATGTTTTCATCTAAAAGCTGTAGCGCTTTAGTGTTTACATTTGGCTCTGTGATCTAGCTCAATGATTTTCGTATGTGGTAGCAGTTGAAGTTCATTTTATCATCGTCCCATCTATTAAAAAGTTCTTTTTTCTCCTTGGATCACTTTGGCACCTTTGTTGAAAAACAAATAACTGTGTAAGTGTTGGTCCACTTATGGCCGGTCTATTCTTTTCCAGTGATTTGTCAATCCTGAACTCTTGTATTAAAAAAATACGTATTTATTAACTCAAATAAGCATTTCAATTCTGCTATTATAATTTGGATTCCCTTGAAATTTTCCCATGTTAGCCAATCCCATTTGCATGTTGTTGGCATTGTATTCAGTCACTGAACAAGTATTCATTGAGCTACTTTGTGGTGGACACTATTCTAGGTGCCGAGGATTCAGGGGTGAGCAAAGAAGAAATAATCATATTCTCATGGACCTTATATTCTACTGGGAAAAGACAAGCCATAGACAAATAAACAAATAAATTAGCAAGATAAATTCATGATGATGTATCATAAAGAAAACAAAGGAAGATGCTGTAATGAAGAGTGACCAGAAATTGGGGCTGTTGCAGATGCCCCGCAATTGGGGGAGAGCCCCACCTTAAGAAAGTGACAGTTGATCTTTGTTATCTCATTCTTTGTTTCTTTGCTTGTTTGTTTTTAATATTTCATCCGGGCCTATCTTATCTATTTGGTTTTCTGGTCTAGTTTCAGTGAGGCTCTTTCTTCTTATATTTTATTGAAGACACAAAGCATAAGATTTCTGATAGGTAATGGCCCTTGCATGAAATGCTACCCGAGGTATATTCTCTCTGAGTTCTCAGGATGTCCCCTTTCCCTTGGACTTCAGTGTTTACCAACTGGCAAGGTTTTGTGATTGGCCTTGAGCCTCCCTCACTGACTACTTACATACTATTGAATCCCTCAAAAGGGCCAAAGTGGAGCCCTTCAAGGTGTGGGGCCCAGGCTGGGGACTTGGGTTGCCAGGGTCTCAAGCAATACAGACAAATGCTGAGAATTTGGTGGTTCTGGTCCTTTTCTCCCTGGGCAGGGCTCTTCTTTCCAGATCCCTGTGCATTGTCTTCACAGATCTCAGTCTCCAATTCCACTGTCTTAGGCCAGCCACTGTTCTCTCTTCCATATCCACTCTTGCTCACCTCCAGTCCATCCTCTATGCAGCAACAAGGATCATGTTCTACATGTGATGAGGATCCCTTTTTGTAAGTTCAAGAACAGGCAAAGCTACATAATATACCAAGAGGATGAATGCTTCAGAAGTCAGAGTGGTGGTCACTTCTAGAAAGGGGTATAATTGAGAAGTACACAAAGGGCTTCCAAAATCACAGTGATGTAAAAGCTAACCAGATTATGTCAGTCTCTTGCCTAAAACCCCTCAGTGTCTTCCCATTGATTATAATAAAATCCTTTTTTTTTTCCTTTTTTTTTTTATTTTTTTTTTTTTATTAAATTTTTTTTTCAACGTTTATTTATTTTTGGGACAGAGAGAGACAGAGCATGAACGGGGGAGGGGCAGAGAGAGAGGGAGACACAGAATCGGAAACAGGCTCCAGGCTCTGAGCCATCAGCCCAGAGCCTGACGCGGGGCTCGAACTCACGGACCGCGAGATCGTGACCTGGCTGAAGTCGGACGCTCAACCGACTGCGCCACCCAGGCGCCCCTATAATAAAATCCTTTATTGGCCTACAAGGCCCTGGATGGCCTGGCCTCTGCCCAGCACTTCCACCTCATCTCAGGCCATCCCTGCCTCACTCACATTAGCCTGAGAAGCACCTTCACCTTCTGCCCAAAACATCTTCCCTCCACCCCTTGGCTTTGCTAGCTCCTTTTTGTTTTTTAGGTCTCACCTTAAATATCATCTCAGCAAGGCTGTGTCTAACCAATTTTCCTGTCACCTCCCATACCTGACCCACCCTCACTGTCTTTCAGCATCTTGCCAATTGACTTTGTAGCAATTATTTCAATGAATATATTTGCCTATTTAGTAACTCCTTACTGCTGAAACAGAAGTTGCATTAAGACAGGGACCATGTGCACAGAGCTTGGCACAAATTACATCCTCAATAGATATTTCTTGGTTGAATGAATGACTAATGATTTAGACATCCCAACTACATTAATGCTGTTCTCTGACTTACTCCTGAAAATCTAATCTGATCTCAATGGCCACCACCAACCTTATCTGAGTCAGATTAAAAACTGTCCTTTTTAGTCTTACTTTTGGACTTCTCTTTCCTCCATGGCAGCCAGTTATCCCTGTGACCCCAATCAGGTTAACAGTGTCTCGAACTGTGCTTTACTCCTTTTACTCCAGAGGGAGCTCCTAGCAAAACCATGCTGCATCAAATATAAAGTCTCCATGGCTCTTGCACAACCACCAAAAATAAGCAACATATATTTCTCTCAAATCACTAACCACAGTGGTCTTTTTGATTATGCAAAAACCATGAAGTGAGGGAGATAGAAAATGAATATATATAAATACCCAATAAAAGGCTACCCAATAAATACCCAATAAAGTAGCCCCAATAAAGGGCTACTTAAAAATATTCCAGTAAGTGAAATCAGACTACTAATAGTTCCAGACATGTAAATTATAGATTTGAAAAACCACTGGCACATACTATAGTTGTTTCAGACACAATAATAACCAATCCAAATTGCTCAGTTAGTCTAGAAAAATATTATGTTCTCCTCTGTTCGAATTAACAAAAGAAATTCAAATTAACAAAAGAAAAACAAGTAAGAAGGAGTTCATTAGAAAAGGATTTGTGAAACATTAATACATATAATAACCTATGTGATTAAGAAAAGCAGCCTCACGTGAAAACATAATGTGGGGAGAAATGTGATTGTGGGAAAGGAACACTTATTTTGAAGCAGTTATAAATTATAGTCCTTTATGTGTATATATCGAATCATATTTAATCACACTAAGAATTAGTCCAAAAGAAATCTTTTTAATTTAAGTATTAATGACTGAGATCTTTAATGAGAGACTACTAAAAAAATTTTAAAACTTGGAATAATTATTACCACATATAACTTTTCAAAAGACCTAGGGTGTTCCTATATCATTTCACACTAAGGTCGTTGAAATGATTGAAATTAGTAACTAAGCAATTCCTTAAAGCTATATAACAACCAAAAAATGCCAGTCATAATCATTCCCTTATAAATAATTTTCTTCTATAGGTATCAGAATATGTTTAGTCAAATCAAAAATATTTAATGAGCATATACTACATGTACTATATATGTTAAATATAAAGAATATTTAATTAGCATATACTGTAATGCCATTATTTGAAGATCCTGCCTACCAAATACAGCTCTTTGAAACACAGAAGAGAATCGGGAAATAAGCAAAAGTTGAATAGACACCATAAAATTCATATACTAGAATTCATACATCAGACTCATCTCCAATTTCAAACACAATTCTTTTTTTTTTTTTTTTGCATTTTATTTTGTTTTGTTTTTAATATTAAATATAATTTATTGTCAAATTGTTTCTATACATCACCCAGTGCTCATCCCACGGGTGCCCTCCTCAATGCCCATCACCCACTTTCCCCTCTCCCCCACCCCCCATCAACCCTCAGTTTGTTCTCAGTATTTAAGAGTCTCTTATGGTTTGCCTCCCTCCCTCTCTGTAACTTTTTTTTCCCCTTCCCTTCCCCCATGGTCTTCTGTTAAGTTTCTTAGGATCCATATATGAGTGAAAACATATGGTATCTGTCTTTTTCTGCCTGACTTATTTCACTTAGCCTAATACCTTCCAGTTCCATCCATGTTGCTGCAAATGGCCAGATATCATTCTTCCTCATTGCCAAGTAGTATTCCATTGTATATGTAAACCACATCTTCTTTATCCATTCGTCAGTTGATGGGCAATAATTTGGCTATTGTTGAAAGTGCTGCTATAAACATTGGGGTACAAATGCCCCTAGGCATCAGCACTCCTGAATCCCTTGGGTAAATTCCTAGCAGTGATATTGCTGTGCCCATCATAGGGTAGACCTATTTTTAATATTTTGAGGAACCTCCCACTGTCTTCCAGAGCAGCTGCACCAGTTTGCATTCTCACCAACAATGCAAGAGGGTTCCCGTTTCTCCACAGCCTCGCCAGCATCTATAGTCTCCTGATTTGTTCATTTTAGCCACTCTGACCTGCAGGAGGTGGTATCTCAGTGTGGTTTTCATTTGTATTTCCCTGATGAGGAGTGATGTTGAGCATCTTTTCATGTGCCTGTTGGCCATCTGGATGTCTTCTTTAGAAAAGTGTCTATTCATGTCTTCTGCCCATTTCTTCATGGGATTATTTGTTTTTTGGGGTGTGGAGTTTGGTGAGTTCTTTATAGATTTTGGATACTAGCCCTTTGTCTGATATGTCATTTGCAAATATCTTTTCCCATTCCTTTGGTTGCCTTTTAGTTTTGTTGATTGTTTCCTTTGCAGTGCAGAAGCTTTTTATCTTGATGAGGTACTGATAGTTCACTTTTGCTTTTAATTCCCTTGCCTTTGGAGTAAGAAATTGCTGTGGCTGAGGTCAAAGAGGTTTTTTCCTGCTTTCTCCTCTAGGGTTTTAATGGTTTCCTGTCTCACATTCAGGTCCTTCATCCATTTTAAGTTTATTTTTGTGAATGGTGTAAGAAGTCTAGTTTCATTCTTCTGCATGTTGCTGTCCAGTTCTCCCAGCACCATTTGTTAAAGAGATTGTCTTCCTTCCATTGGATACTCTTTCCTAATTTGTCAGAGATTAGTTGGCCATACATTTGTGGGTCCAATTCTGGGGTCTCTATCACCTGGGAACTTGTTAGAAATACAAATACTCTGGCCCCACCCCAGACCTGCTGCCCCAGGAACTCTGGAAGCAGGGCACAGCCATCTGTGCTCTGATGCATGCAAGAGTTTGAGAACCACTGAGCTAATGCATGACATAGGATGTGTATGAGGATCCATGATGTCTAACAACATGGATGAAGTATTATCTAACTATAGGTGCCAGCATTTCATGGGAAAACCCTTGATAAGCCCCCTTAGGGGTAGTAAAGACGTGAGGGAATAGATTTTGACTGCCACCAGCAACCAGAGGGTGTGAAAAACTATTCTGTGTGAGAAAGGGAGAGAATTTTCTTAATTAACATTTGAAATGGAGGGAGAAGGGAGAAAAGGTAAACAGGAAGGATACATTGGAGAGTAGCCAGTAAAATGAAGAGAGGCTGAAATTTAGGAGGTTAATGGTCAAGTGAAATGCCCATAATTTATTTGGGATTTTACTTTGCATCAGCTTAACTTAACTTTGATATCAGTTTAGATTCCAAGTGTCATGAAGTGCGACTTTGCCGCCAGAGCCATAAACATATCAGTAAATATTTATGCAGTCGTTTCCTGCCCAAGACAACCAGTCTGCGGCTTCCGTGAAGTCTGTGTTCCTCTTCCCTGTTAAGTAGTTCTTTACATGCATGCTCTTCTCAGCCAGTATCTGTAATGGCCCATTTCTCATTTCAGGAGCAAATGGCTGCCCAGATCTACAATAAATTAATATTGAAAACTATTGATTTGAGAGATTTACAGTAAACTAGTGAGGGGCAGTTCCTGGGAACTGAAAGCAAGCATTTGGCTCTGGTCTTGAACCGCATGTGGCAGAGAGCAAAGCTTGCTGGGCTGTCCTGTTTCATAGCTCTGCTCATTGTTTTTCCTTTGAAATGCAGTTTTTTTTTTTTTTTCCTACTGTAGAAACTCGACACAAAAACAGGAGCTCTTTACTGTGTTGTTCATGGGTCTGATAATTGCTTTATCTTGCTTTTCTTGCTCTTTTTTGTTTTGCTAGGAGAAAGTTCAATCCAAAAGTTAATTGAAGTTGGTAGGGTTTTGCAAATAGTAATTTATTTTTGAAACTATTAAGATTTCTCAAGTTAGAGTTCACCAACAAAACTGAGTCACTAGTTTTTACTTTTAACTATTTTCTAACTTAATAGACACAGAAGATAAAGCCATCAGAGATAAAAGTTTTCTTGTGAAAGTTTAATATTTGTTAAGTGTTCTGTGGATCAGTTGTTTACTTTTGTATGTAAGCTTCATACAAATTTTATTTAGCTGTCAAAAAAAATTGATGAGTGTGTTTATTATGGCTAAACTCATAACCTAACAATATTCCTCATAGGGAAGACGTTTATATAATTAACATTTGCAAATGCTTCTTTCTTGAAACTATTACAGTGCATTGAATTAAAGCATGTTTACTCAAAGGTATTATTACTCAAAAATGGATACCTAAATTCTTGGTATGAAATGTACAGTTTATGGAATTCTTATAAAATTAACATAGTCTGGAATCATGGAGGAAGTGTTCACTTATCCAAGAGGGTCTCACAATAGTAGTTAAAGAAAATATAATTCTGTATTTGCAACAACATGGATGGGCCTTGAGGGCATTATGCTAAGTGAAAGAAGTCACATAGAGACAAATACCATATGATTTCACTTACATATGGAATATAAACAAAAGAAATGAACAAAAAAACCCCACACTCTTAAATGTTGAGAACAAACTGGTGGTTGTCAGAGTGGAAGGAGTGGGGGGGATGGGCAAAATAGGTGAAAGGGATTAAGAGGTAGAAACTTCAAGTTATAAAAAAAGTAAGTCACAGAGATGGAAAATACAATATAAGGAGTATAGTCAATAAAATTGTAATAGGATTGTATGGTGACTATACCTACCATGGTGAGCACTGAGTAATGTGTAGAATTGTTGAATCAATACGTTGGACACCTGAAACTAATATAACATTGTATGTCATTATACTTCAATAGTAATTTTTTTTTTTT
>NW_024412395.1:58401530-58441052 GCF_014898765.1 Herpailurus yagouaroundi | reverse complement strand
AAGAGGATATATATATATATATTATATATATATATAATATATATAACTATAATGATTCTCTCTTTAATACTTGCTTTGCTAAAAGTAATCAGGAATTACTTTTGTTTTATTTCTTTCAGTGGCATCCATCCATAGATTTGTCACAGATCATAAATTAATGAGGTTATTTAGCATTGCTGAAAGATTCCAGACTCAAGGCATTTGGTAGGTTTGCAGATAAAATATTGTTAGGAAAAGATCACTGGGAGATGTTGTAGGGTGAAGGTAGGGAAGGAACATGAATATTTTGAGATGTGGCCTAGAGTTTTCCATATTTGTTTCTAGACTTTTTAATTTAGAGAGACTAGAAGTAAGGTTTCTAGGTAAAAACACAAGATGCCCAGTTAAATTTGAATTTCGTATCAACAACAAATAATATTTTTAGAATAAGTATGTTCCCAATTTTGCAAATATTGATTGTTGACCTGAAATTCATATTTAACCGGGTAGCCTATATTTTTATTTGCTAAATCTGGCAACCCTACTACATTGTTCAGTTTATGCTCTAAGACATATTATGATTTCTCTGAGGAAAAGATACCAATTAAGGCCACTAATAATACAAGCAATGAAGCATATGGGAAATGGAGAGAGTCTTTTTTTTTAAAGATCATTTTATTTTTTATTCCTTAATTCATCAAATGAGTGTGAACTAAGTATCAAGCACACTCCTAGGAATGGGATATACATTGGTGACCAAAACCAGATCTGATCTTCATAGTGCTTACAGTCTAGTGGGGAAGGTAGGTGATGCAAACTAATTACTCCAACTGTGGTAAGTGGTGTAAAGTGGACAAAACGTTCTAATTGTAATAATTGTCTGCTTCACTGATTCAAATAGTTGCAAATAAATAGCTCCTTTTTTAAACAAATGGTAAAGGATGTGGGAAAATTTGATTATAACAAGTCGAGTGGGTAGTATGCCTGAAATAGTAAAAGCCTGGCTAAGCACAACCTAGTGGCAGAGCTTTTGAATTTCAGCTTGAATTTTTGTGGGATTTTATTTTATTTTTTAAGTAAAGATAAATTTTAGCGGTGGGGGGCGTCTCCTGGGTGGCTCAATCAGTTAAGCGTCTGACTCTTGATTTCAGCTCAGGTCATGATCTCAGGGTCATGAGATGGAGCCCCACGTCAGGCTCTGATGACAGCACAGAGCCTGCTTCATATTCTGTCTCTCCCTCTGTCTCTGCCCCTCCCCTGTCCTCTCTGTCTCTCTCTCCCATTCTCTCTCAAAAAACAAACTTAATCAAGAAAGTAGGGGTAGAAGGGACATACCTCAACATCATTAAGGCCATATGTGAAAGACCCACAGCTAATATCATCCTCAATGGGGAAAAACTGAGAGTTTTCCCCCTAAGGTCAGGAACATGACAGGGATGTCCACTCTTACCACTGTTGTTCAACATAATACTGGAAGTCCTAGCCTCAGCAATCCAACAACAAAAAGAAATAAAAGGCATCCAAATGGGCAAGGAAGAAATCAAATGCTCACTCTTTGCAGACGACATGGCACTCAACATAGAAAATGCAAAAGACTCCACCAAAAAACTGCTAGAACAGATACATGACTTCAGCAAAGTCACAGGATATAAAACCAATGTATAGGAATCAGTTGCATTTATATACACCAATAACGAAGCAGCAGAAAGAGAAATCAAGGAATTGATCCCATTTACAATTACACCAAAAGCCATAAGATACCTAGGAATAAAACTAACCAAAAAGTAAAAGATCTGTATGCTGAAAACTATAGAAAGATTATGAAAGAAATTGAAGAAGACACAAAGAAATGGAGAAATGTTCCATGCTCATGGATTGGGAGAACAAATATTGTTAAAATGTTGACACTACCCAAAGCAATTTACACATTCAATGCAATCCCTATCAAAATAACATCAGTATTTTTCACAGAGCTAGAACAAATAATTCTAAAATTTGTATGGAACCAGAAAAGATTGAATAGCCTAAGTAATGTTGAAAAAGAAAAGCAAACCTGGAAGCATCACAATTCTGGACTTCAAGCTACATTACAAAGCTGAAATCATCAAGAAAGTGTGGTACTGGCACAAAAACAGACATATAGATCAATGGAACAGAATAGAAAACTCAGAAGTCCTCACCTCATTGACCCACAAATGTATGGCCAGCTAATATTTGACAAAGCAGGAAAGAATATCAAATAGAAAAAAAGACAGTCTCTTCAGCAAATGATGCTGGGAAAACTGGGCAGTGACATGCAGAAGAATGAAACTGGGCTGCTTTCTTACATTATACACAAAAATTAATTAAAAATGGATGAAAGACCTAAATGTGACAGAAAACCATTACAATCCTACAGAAGAAAACAGGCAGCAACTTCTTTGACCTCTGCCACAGTGACTTCTTACTAGACATGTCTCTGGAGGCAAGGGAAACAAAAGCAAAATGAACTATTGGGACTTCATCAAGTTAAAAACCTTCTGCACAACGAAGGAAATAATCAAAAAAACTAAAAGGCAACTAATGGAATGGGATAAGATACTTGCAAATGACATATTGGGTAAAGGGTTAGTATCCAAAATCTATAAAGAACTTATCAAACTCAACTCCCCAAAAAACAAATAATCCAGTCAAGAAATGGGCAGAAGACATGAATAGACACTTTTCCAAAGAAGACATCCAAATAGCTAACAGGCACATGAAAAGATGCTCAACATCACTCATTGTCGAAGAAATACAAATCAAAACAACAAAGAGGTGCCACCTCACACCTGTCAGATTGGCTAAAATGAACAACTCAGGATACAGCAGATGTTGGCAAGGATGCGGAGAAAGGAGAACACTTTTGCACTGTTGGTGGGAATGCAAACTGGTGCAGCCACTCTGGAAAACAGTATGGATGTTTCTCAAAAAATTAAACATAGAACTACCCTACGACTCAGCAATTGCACTACTAGGTATTTATCCAAATGATATAAAAATGCTGATTCGAAGGGTCGCATGCACTCCAATGTTTATAGCAGCACTATCAACAATAGCCAAATTATGGAAAAAATCCAAATGTTTATCAACTGGTGAATGGATAAAGATGTGGTATACATATACAATGGAATATTACTTTGCAATCAAAAAGAATGAAATTTTGTCATTTGCCACATTGTGGATGGAACTAAAATGTATTATGCTAAGCGAAATAAGTCAGTCAGAAAGACAAATACCATATGATTTCACTCATGTGGAATTTAAGAAACCTAACCAATGAACATAGGAGAAAGGAAGGCAAAATAAGATAAAAATAGAGAGGAAGGCAAGCCATAAGAGACTCTTAAATACGAAGAGCAAACTGAGGGTTGCTGGAGGGGAGGTGGGTGGGGAGATAGGCTAAATGGGTGATGGGCATTAAGGATGGCACTTGTTTGGATGAGCACTGGGTGTTATATGTAAGTAATGAGTCACTGGGTTCTACTCCTTAAACCAATACTATAGGCATTGAAAATACCTATAAATAATTATGAGCCAATGATGATAATATATGATGACACAATATTCTGCCAAATATTAATGTAAGAACTATAAATTGATGACTTGAGTGCCAAGTCTTTGACATGTTTTATCCCATTAACCTTCCCAAGAACTGTGTGAAGTACAGGCCCACACCACAGAATCTCCCCAGTAGAAAATCTCTTGGTTTTTTATGACCAAACCTCATAGAACATATTTCTTTCTCAGTACAGCATTTTTGTGCCTTTGTTTATACTGGGGGGGAAAATATACTTTTGTCCACAAAACTCTGTATAACTTTTTAAAAAACAAAATGAGGTGTGGGAAAAATTTTTATTTATACTCTAGATAGAATTGGTCTAAAGAACGTCCAAATCATTTGTAGACACGTTGAGAACCACGCAGAATTTAACAATGAGGCTGTGCATCTTGGTTGTTGCTGCTACTGAGATGCAATTTCTCCCGATGCGTCACCACCAAGCCTCTAACATTTAGCTCTGGCTTTTGCTTAGTAGTGTTTGACAAAGAGTCCCTCCCAAAGATGAAAAGACATTGAGAAAACTATGGGAAAAGAAGTGAGTGATCAAGGTGTTTATTTTTTTTTCAATATATGAAGTTTATTGTCAAATTGGTTTCCATACAATACCCAGTGCTCATCCCAAAAGGTGCCCTCCTCAATACTCATCACCCACCTCCCCTCCCTCCCACCCCCCATCAACCCTCAGTTTGTTCTCTGTTTTTAAGAGTCTCTTATGCTTTGGCTCTCTCCCACTCTAACCTCTTTTTTTTTTTTTTCCTTCCCCTCCCCCATGGGAAATTGTGGTTTATATACATAATGGAGTACTACATGGCAATGAGAAAGAATGAAATATGGCCCTTTGTAGCAACATGGATGGAACTGGAGAGTGTGATGCTAAGTGAAATAAGCCATACAGAGAAAGACAGATACCATATGGTTTCACTCTTATGTGGATCCTGAGAAACTTAACAGATCAAGGTGTTTATGATGGGAGAGAAGACACCACTGAATATAAAGCAACTTTTTGTTAAGACGGTCTTGGTTATTATCAGAAAATAAACACTTGAAGCCATTTGTAACCTCACATTTTCTTGTTGCATACATACATATTAATTTTACTGTGTTTTCATTAAGTTTCAGGATGTCGTTGCATGTTTTATAATGCATTATAATTTTTTTCAATTAAAAATAATGGAAAACAGGCTCCCTGTTAGCATTTTCAGGTGGAACCTGATTTTCAGCAATAGCTTACTAATGTTAAGCAGGAGATACCTGTTTAGTGTTAGTATTATACCATTTTACAAAATGGTGTAGAGAAGACTAAGACACTTGCCCAAACTCCCATACCTGGGAAGCTGGCTCCAGAGGCTGTGATCTGCCCCCTGTGACACTGTCTCCATTGTGGCCCTGCTACAGATGGTGTATATTTCTCATCAACATTTCTCAGAGTTTTTGGCCAATAGGCTATTAGGTTGGAATGTTACTAGATTAATATACAGTATCATCTAAAAGGGAGTTCTGTGGCTAATTAGATTTGGGAAATGCTGCATTTAACAAAAGAAAATGTGTTACTTTACTTTTCAGAACCAAATGTATAATGCAGTTCTCTAAGATTGGTAGTTGAAATGATTTAGCATTTCCTAGATTTATTTGTTTGAAGTTTGTATAGATTAAGCATGGGATTGGTAGTATAAAATATGTAACTTGCAAGTTGTGTGTGTGTGTGTGTGTGTGTGTGTGTGTGTGTGTGTGTGTAGATCTAGAGAGACATATATAGATACACCTTGTAACATTCCAATACTGACTTAAGCAAATGTGTGTTTATTTGTCTTGCGAAACAAAAAGTCTGAGGCAGGGCAGTCCAGGGCCAGATTCATTTCTCCTTCCCATTCTGCTCTACCAGCCATAACAAGCAGTCATTCATAGTTTTCACCTCATAGACACCAGACTTTGCTGCACAGATTTTGCTGCGTATATCTGCTGCACAGACTATCCAAGCCTTATAGCTGTTTCTGAGGCCAAAGAAAAGGCCAAGAGGCAGCCCCAGCACTCCCACTTACATTTCACTGACCAGAGGAGCATCACACATCCACTCCACAGGACTTCTCCCAGATACAGGGAGCCTGTGAATTGGACTTTTGACTTTTAAGCCTCTGATTCAGTAAGTTGCAATGCAGTGATAAACCACAAAGCTTGATTTCATGCTCACAGGACACACCAACAGCTGTGGGGTGGCTGTGGCTGTGCCTAATGTACCTGTTTCATTTTGGGGTCCAGGCTGAGAGAGCAGCCCTTCTTGGGCTACACACTTCCCATGGTGGAAGGAAACAGAGGATGGCAGAACCATATAAGCCTCTTGAAGAGTGCTTCAGGATGGTATCTGTTGCGCCCCCCCCCGCCCCCCCCCGCCGCACTGCATTGTCTAATGCCAGTCATATACTAAGGCTGTCAGTAAGGCAGGGAAATATAATCCTCTTACAAAAGACATTGCAGATGGTTGGGCATATCAGCACAATCTTTCCTACATAATAAAAGCAGGCAAGTGAGAATAGACCAGAAATGAAAGTTGAGTCAGCAATATACAGTGTCTGCCACAGTTCACACAAACACACACAGAGACCTACACCACCCACGGCCTTTTTATTTATTTATGTTCCAGAGCATTTCACAGGACAAATATTCATGTCCTTTGGGAGCTGTGATCTTGAGCCAGCCACATCATGTCCCTTTGATGAAATAACTATAAAAACATCCTGGTATAAAATACTTAGCCTTTCATGTGGACTGCAGCTCCATTTAGCATTATAATAGATTCCACTGCAATTGCATGGATAACAGTCTGTGTCACAGTTATGGGAAATTTCGTGTCCATTAAAATCCACCATTGAAAACACAGTCTCTTCAATAAATGATGTTGGGAAAACTGGACAGCTACACGCAAAAGAGTGAAATTGGAGTACTGTCTTACGCCATATGCAAAAATAAGTTCAAATGGGATTAAAGATTTTAATGTAAGACCTGAAGCCATAAAACTCCTAGAAGAAAACAGAGGCAGGAAGCTCTTTGACATCAGTCTTAGCGATATTTCTTTTTGGAAGAGTCTCCTCAGGCAAGGGCAACAAAAGCTAAAATAAACAAATAGGACTACATCAAGCTAAAAAGCTTCTGCACAACAAAGGAAACCATAGACAAAATAAAAAGGCCACCTACTGAATGGAAGAAGATATTTGCAAATCATACATCTGATAAGGGGTTAATATCCAAAATATATAAAGAACTTATACCATTTAATATCAAAAGAACAACCAACCAGAGGACTTGAATGGAAATTTTTCTAAAGAAGACCTACAGATGACCAATAGACACATGAAAAGATGTTTGACATTACTCATCATCAGGGAAATGCAAATGAAGACCACAATGAGATACCACCTCACACCAGTCAGATTGCCTATTATCAAAACAAAAACAAAAAGTAACAAGTGTTGGGGGGATGTGGAGAAAAGGGAACCCTCGTATGCTTTGGTGGGAATGTACATTGATTGGTACAGCTACTACAGAAAACAGTATGGAAGTTCCTCAAGAAATTAAAAATAAAACTACTATGTTATCCAGCAATTCCACCTCTGTGTATTTATCTGAAGAAAATGAAAATGCTAATTCAAAGAGATATGTGCACCCATATGTTTATTGCAGCATTATTTATTTATTTATTTATTTATTTATTTATTTATTTTATTTATTTAGAGGGAGCGGGAGAAAGCCCATAAGCTGGGCAGGGACAGAGCGAGCGGAGAGAGAGAATCCCAAGCAGGCGCCAAGCTGTTAGTGCAGCACCCACCGCAAGGCTTAATTCTGTGAACCGTGGGATCATGACCTGAGCTGAAATCAAGAGTTAAACTTAACCAACTGATCCAGCCAGGCACCTCTATGCAGCATTATTTAAAATAGCCAAGATATGAAAGCAACCTAAGTGTTCATCAGTAGATGAGTGGATAAAGAAGATGTGATAAATATATATATATGTATGCACATACATATATATATATTATATATATATATATAATGGAATATTACTCAGCCATTAAAAAGAAGAATGAATTCTTGCCATTTGCAACAACATGGGTGGACCTAGAAGGTATTATGCTAAATGGGATAAGCCAGGCAGAGGAAGACAAATACTGTATGATTTCACTCATAAATGGAATCTAAAAACAAAAAAAGAACAAATAAAACAAAACAGAAGCAGATTCATAGATATAAGAAACAAACTGTTAGTCAGCAGAGAGGGGAGGTGTGGGTGGAGTGGAGATGAAATAGGTGAGGGGGATTAAGAAGCACAAACTTCCAGTTATAAGATAAATAAGTCATTGGGGATATAATGTACAGCATAGGAAATACAGTCAATAATGTTGTAATAACTATGGTGACAGATGATAACTAAACTTAGCATGAGGCTCATTTTGTAATGTATGAAAATATCATATCATGGTGATGTATACCTGAAATTAGTAGGATAGTGTATGTCAATTATTCTTCAATAAAAAAATTCACTATTATCATGGTGATATAATGAGCTGAGTTTCTTTTTAAGCCAGGAGAATTTCAGAAAATAGAGTCATGTCTAGTTATTAAAGGGTTTTTTTTTTTTCCTTTTCTTCTGAATCAGGTGCTGTCATACCATGCAACATGTTCAAAAGCTGAAGTTGACAAGTTTAAGGTAAGGAAGCAAAGAGTGCCTTGCCAGTACATAATGTTATGCAGCTTTCTGATCCTTCGTCATTTGCCTCTGTAGAATCACTCCCGCCCATTAGGTGTTAAGGAATAGAACTGGGCCTAGGTGTGCTTGGATATTTCAGTCTTAGAGGGTAAAGGGGATTTAAATATAAGAGAGCAGCCTCTTCATGATCATTTATTTCTTTCTTTCCGTTTGCCAAGTAGGTGGGATATTAGGGAAAAAAAAATCTGTGTAATATGGTAAGAATCAGAACACCTGGCTTTGGCATTGGTTTTTCCTCCAACTTTCTGTTCACTTAAAATCTGTGTATTTTCATCTGCAAAAAATAGGACAATACTAGCTAACACTTGTCAAATGCTTACTATGGACCAGGCACAACACAAAGCATTTTACCTGCATTAATTCATTTGAATCTCATAATCCTGTGAAGTATACTGTTTTACAGATGAATAAGTTGAGGCATGGAGATGTTAAGTATATAGGCCAAGATCAAATGATTGTAAGGGTTATAGCCAGGCAATGCAGCCCCAGAACTGGAGTTCTTAACTACCATGTTCACTGCTGTTCAGTGGGACCTTCTTCCAGCTCCAACATTGGATAAGTCTGTGAATGAGTCTTAGATATTCTTTTTCTTTCTTTTTTTTTTTTTAAGATTTTATTTTTAAGTAATCTCCACACCCAATGTGAGGCTCAGACTCACAACCCTGAGATCAAGAGTCACATGCTGTGCCAACTGAGCCAGCCAGGTGCCCCTAGATATTCTTTTTCACCTCAGTCACCACTGTTCCCTTAAAGGCAGCCCAGAATTCTTGTTCCTTTCCCCGCACTTCTAACCAGCCATGGTCAATATATGAGAGTGTGGGAAACCTGATTTTGCTCCCTTATGAAGGCTATGATGTCTGCCTTTTTGTTTTTGTGGAGGTTCAGAGAATTATTGGGTTAACCACCAAAACCATAAGAAAGATAGTGTTTTGTGCTGTACCAATACACATTAGTATGTAATAACACTGATGATGGCTAGTCTTCTAATTAGGAGTTTCATTTACACATACATGCATTCATGGAAGAATGGCACAGAGACCTTTGTACCTGATCGTTGAATCAGATCATTAGAGTTGAGTCACACTGATAAAGAAAGGAAACAAGGGAAGACTCCAAATTCAGAGTAGGGATGAGGGAACTGCTCAGAAGGGCAGGGAGCAGCCCATCTAGTGTGGGCATAAAGTAAGCTGCATGGGCTCCATCCAGGGATATGGTCCTATTGGCTTGATGAGAGGCTTAGGAAAAGACATGCAGTGGTAACCCAGATCAGGAAGAGATATGTTGCCAGCAGGAGGTGACAGCTGACAGCAGAGGAAGGAGACAAAACAACCCAAACCATGGCAGTCAGGGCCTTCTTGTTATAGAGAGAAGCATCCTACATACTAGCTAGAATGTGAGTGCCATTAGGGCAACACTTTTTTTTTAAGTTTATTTATTTATTTTGAGAGAGAGAGGGAGAGAGCACAAGCAGGGGAGAGGCAGAGAGGGCGGAAAAAGAAAGAATCCCAAGCAAGCTCTGCACTGTCAGCACAGAGCCCAATGCGGAGCTCCATCCCATGAACCCATGAGATCATGACAAAGCAAGCCAAAATCAAAAGTTGAATGCTTAACCAATTGAGCCACCCAGGGGCCCCAGGGCAGCACTTTTTGTATGTTGTGTTCAGTGCTCTATCTCTACAGCTCTGGGGACACAGTAGTATTCAGTAATGATTTGTTGAATGGATGGATGAATGAATGAATGAATGAATGAATGAATGAATGAATCCAAAAAGCATCAGTGTTCTGTAACTCAAAACAGTTATTCACTAAGAAAATGTTAAAACCATGGTTACATATAATTATTTTTTATGTCTTATATTTTATAAATATGTCCATCAAAAATATTTAAAGCGTTTGTACTTTAATGAAATTTAGTTACCTAGAAATCCTATTTATGGAAATAACTTGCCACAAATATTTTACTGTTCTTACTGTTTTATACTTTATATTTTTACTGCTATTATAATTATCATCATTTCTAAAAGAAGGAAGGGACAGGCAGGAAGAAAGACAGCAAAGCTCACAGTGGGACTAAATATGACTGCAGGAGCTATTTGATGGGACATGTCCAGAATCACAGCAGGCCAAAATCAATAGCTCTGTACTCTCTGAAGGTATTGCCCTTTGTTCGGCCTTAATTCTTAATTCCTTAGAGTAAGGAAAACACTATTGTCTTGGAATTTGCTTTTCTATTGTTAGCTCACAAACATACTAAAAATATGAAGTATTTAAATTTGAGAACAAAGGGTTATTTCATCTTAAAATTATCAAGAGTATTAACTTAGCTAATTTATTCCAGATTTTATCCTGAAAGATATTGGTAAGTATCTTATTACAATGTAATTGAGATATAGTAGATAATTTTAACCTAATGGCTTTTTTTCTTGATATATAAAGTAAACAAAACATTATCATAATTGGTAGCTGATGTCTTGTAACTGCAGCAATAAGATTAAAATGTAGTGAGCTTAAAATAATCCTGCACATAGACACTGAAAAGTATTTACTAAAATTTCACACTGGAATATGTGCAATGGCAGTTTCCTAACATTGTAACTAAATAGCAATAAATAAATGCTTTGTTTTGACCAATATGTACAACTAAACCATGCATACATTCAAATATACTGTAGGGGCACCTGAGTGGCTTAGTGGGTTAAGCATCCCGACTCTTGATTTTGGCTCAGGTCATGACCTCAATGGGTCGTGAGATCAAGCCCTGTGTTGGGCTCCTTGCTGTCAGCACTGAGTCTGTTTGGGATTCTCTCTCTCCTTCTCTCTCTTCCCTTACCCCACTTGAGGTGCTCTTGCTCTCTCTCTCACTCTTTCTCAAAATAAGTATGTAAAAAATGTATATATGTAATAAACTTTGCTACCTACCGTAATTTTTAGCAGAGATATTAAAGAAAAAAGAGAGAGAGATTTGAAATCTGGATTCAGAGTTATCTATGAGATTTCATCAGTGCAAGGATTGCTGAGTTGATGGATTATGTGCAGCTGGAACCAAGCTAGTGATCAGTGATTCAGAGATTAAGTCAGGGTTTGGAAGAAATGTCATCAGCTAGTACTGAGAAGGATCTGGAGGTCAAATACAGGTCAGACTCCAGTTACAGCCGAAACTACACTGCATTTGGGATTCAGATATGCTGAGAACGCCAGTGGGATGTGGTTGTTTACGCAAGAGACTAGGAGGCCTCCTAGGCAAAAACTTTTCTTGGTGGAAATTGAGGCCTCTGGATGGTTCCAAGTTCAGCATGGGGTTTGTCTCTTGAATCTGTCCCTTACCACAGCCTCCTATGGATTCATCTTCTCAGCTAAAAACATGAGTAGACACAAAAGGTATGGCCCTTAGTACAGTTTCAGTACAATAAATGACTCCAAGAGCATGAGGGTTCCAGAGTGCCAGTAGAATGCAACAGAAAGCAGCAGCCCAATGGAAGGAAGCCTCAGATAGACCAGAAGCAAGGCACCTTCTTCCAAAATGGCCAGCAAAGGCTAAAGGGATGAATTCAGGCTGAGTGGTCACATTTTAAGGACAAATAAGATATACCCAGGGATGTCTCAGAAATAAGTAGAAGAGAGGGAGATCCTATTGGAGAGGATAATACATACCATTAATTGTTTTCAATTCACTACCATTTGTACTCCTAGGCGGGATGGTTTAAAGGAACACAGATTTCATATATGATAAACCTGTAGTCAATCTTTAATCATCATTAATGCTAGGCTGGTAGCTCCTTACCTTTTTTCATATCTTATCTTCCTATTTCACACCTGTCCATGCTTGGGGATTTCTTTTCCTATTGTGAAATACCATAGGAGAGGGAGAAGATGCTTTTACTTTTGTTTTGCTTTGTTCTATTAACTCTATTTCTCCAGTTGGGAAAATTTCCTCCGTGGGTGTGTGGTGGTAGGTAGGTGAATGGTGCTCAGAATGTGAAAACCATTCTAGAAGAATTTCTGGATTATCTAGCCAGAGTAAGTAGATGAAACAACATATAACTGCTCAGCAAAGAATGTCAGAACCTAAGCTTATTTTTATGGTTCTGACATATTATTTATACCTTGGGATTTTGGAGAACCACTTATACACAAAATGATCACAGAACTTCCTGGAACTAATGAATTAACTTTTTAAAAGTCTGGTTGAGGCTATAATATTAATAATTTATCCTTTACGGGCTGATTGCCTTGTGCATTGAATGAAGAAAGAAGGATTTAAAGAATGGTTTTTATCCTCATTAACATTTACTGATCTTCCTTGAACTTGAAATAAGAAAGGCGTGCACAGAAAATTTGTGCAGATTTTAGTGCCTGTTTATATTTCTTCTGCTCGGTGCTAACAGGAATAATGGATAAAGACCATATTGACAATTAGATCTCTTTGAAGATGACTGGTTTAAAGGCTTTTAATAACCTGAAGATGCCAGCTGTGATAACATAAGAAAATGAGTTTAGTGCACCAATTATATGCTCCTGTAATTTTATGCACTTCCCTAAGATTCCAATGCGGTGGACAGACCAAACAGTTATCACTATATATGCCAGTTTACCAATTAAAATCAACTCATGGACGTTCTCATGTTATATTGCCACCTTTTATCATCTCTTCTTTCAATTCCAAACTGCATGGGTTATGGCTGCAATCAGAGATGAACTCGTTTACAGCACTATTTAACTGCCTCAGTAATTAAACACCAATAACTCATGTTGGGTGTTTGGGTTTGGACTACCTCTTGCATATTTCAAGTTATCAATGTTAATGCCTGGGCCACAAATTAACATCCCGGTAAAGTAAATAAAATAAAATAAAGTGCCAAGGAATAGGTACTCCTTGTGGCCTTTACATAGCTACATCAAAAATAGGACCTTATGGTCTCCTCTGTGAGATGGAGGGCAGGGGACAGGCAGGGCAATAAGATGGGATATACTAGGCCTTTTATTTAAGTAATTAAGTTTGAGTAGACATCTTTGATCCATGAAATATTCAAATGTTATCATAAGAAGCTTCCTCACTCAGAACCACCGTGGCAGTCGTGCCGGTAGATGTGTTTGTCACAGGTCCTGCACAAGAGTCCCTGCATGAGGGGTGTCCCTGAGGAGGCAGGAGGTGGGGCTCACCCCTACTTGGCTGGTCAAGTGATGGAATACCTTTTAGTAACTGACCTCCCAAAGGATGCACCTTTTTCTAATTGCACAAAGACAGGACATCTGCTGGCCACTGCCCTGCCAACCCTATTTCCAAAGCCGTGGAAAAGTCCAGTCCTTGCAGCAGCTTCTTGCAGAGGAAAAGTGTCCTGGGTAGACAGAGGACAACACCACGGCACTTACCCAAACCCAAGTAATGAGGCAACTGCCAAGGCAGGGAGGAGCAAGGTAGGGCAGAGGTTTGGGGAGCCCATGTTCCTGACCGCGGTCAGTAGGAAGCACCTTCTAGCTCCTATCCTACAGGCCGGGTGCTCCCACAGAGACACCCCCAGAGTCCAGGGGGTGATTCAGGACCTCAGGGTGCCTGGGAGGAAGGAGAGCTTTCTCTTGTTTCTCTAGCCTCAGCCCTCACAGTCTTCTGAAATGCTACCTTTGGAAATCTCAACAACCAACAACTTTCCAGTTCACCTTGGCATACTTCTAAGGTTGTTTAAAAAGATGACCTCGCAGCAGTATAAATGGAATTTGGGACTCATCTTACACCTAACCTACTCTGTCTCCTCCCCTGTCCTCACCTCTTAACTTTAGGGGGTTGTTTTTACTTTAAATAGTAGCTATGCTGAGTTTAATTTCTAAGATTTTTTTTTTTTTAAATCAGGGAAAGTTATTGAACCTTCAGTGGGAAATTGGCTGCAGGGGAAACAGCTGGATCAGCATCCTAAAGGGCATCTCCTGCTCCTAAGGCAGCAGACTGAGCCGTGCAGCCAGCACCACTTGGGACATGCCCATAAATATGTGGAGTGCTCTGTGTCCAAATGTCCGTGTGATCATATGGGGTTCTCTTTATGGTAGTGTCTTAATGAAATGTTAGCTCAGAAAAAAAAGATGGTTACACTTTCTCACTCTTGAGTATGGAAAGTAGTGGGGAGGGGAGTGGTGTGAGGAGAACTGGGGCTGCAAGTCCAGGCTGGCCTTTTCTACTGCTGAACTACGTGGCTATGAGTTGAGGGCTCTTCAAGAACCCACCAGGCCCTCCTGTGGTGACCCTGACCTCCTTTCAGGTCAGCGTAAACAACATTATTGATCACTTCTTTCCATTTGGAAACAAAATAGGGACACTGTCTCCAAAAGGTCACAGTGGATGTTTACTTTCCCTGGGAGGAAGGATGCGCCTGGAAGGCTTTCTTGCTTCCACACATTAACACAGCTGGTCCCCTGCACTCCTTGAGTGGCACACATGAAGGCCCAGGGAGTCTGACTCTGAGGGAATGAAATAAAAGGCAGTTCATTTTTGGTTTCGGAGCAGTGATGAGTCACGAAGGCCCAGGGAAGACAGGAGTGGAGGGCAATAGTGTGGCCCTGTTGGAGCACTGATGCCTGAACAATGAAGGCAACTATAGAGGCCAGAGGGATCAGACCTTTCCAGAACCCTGGGGCAGCTCAGACTATCTCACTCTCCCCTCTCTCTGGTTTTCCTCTAGTTAAAGCCATCTATGACTGTAGGTACAGAACTGGGAAATTGATGCTCCCTCACCTCAATGATGTGGGTTTGGTTTGGCAGTCATAATGGTTGGTTTTCTTCTGCATTTCCTTCGGTATACATAGGAGCTTCCCTCCCCCTCCTCTCCAGGGGCACACTTGACATAATTACCCAGTCACCTTTGTGTCCTCATATGTGTCAATCCCGTGTGCTGTTCCCTCATGGAACAGAGGACTTGAGAATGTCTCCCATGCCACCACCGTCCTCACAGTTACCACCAGCTCAGACTCTCACTCTTTCTCATTCAGACAGTTGTTTGCATGCCCCCCTACCTGGTCTCCCTGCCACCTTTTCTCTCTCTGTCGGCACAGAGCCCGATGCAGGGTTCAAATTCAAAAACTGTTGAGGTCATGACCTGAGCCGAAGTCGGACACTTAACTGACTGAGCCACCCATGTGCCCCATCCCTCCCTTTTTAAAGTAAGTTCTTAAGACCTATTCCCAAATTCATCCTGTGCATAGTGGACAGATTAACAGTACTCTTCTGTTGGTGCCAGTCTTCCTTCTCAAAGAGCTCAACATCTATGATTCCATCATTTCAAATTCTTCAGTTGGACATTAAAATGAGTGAAAGGGAGTGGAAAACACAGGCTTCAGTTATGGAATGAATGAGTCATGGGAATAAAAGGTACAGCACAGGGAATATAGTCAATGACACATTTCTAGCGTATGGTGACAGATGGTAGCTACACTCATGGTGAGCACAGCGTAACGTATAGAGAAGTTGAGTCACTGTGTTGTACACCTGAAACTGATCTAACACTGAATGTCAGCTATACTCAAATAAAAAATGTTTAACTAAGTAACCAAATTCATTATAATGATACTTTTATTTTTTTATTATTTTAAAAAAAATTTTTTTTCAACGTTTTATTTATTTTTGGGACAGAGAGAGACAGAGCATGAACGGGGGAGGGGCAGAGAGAGAGGGAGACACAGAATCAGAAACAGGCTCCAGGCTCTGAGCCATCAGCCCAGAGCCTGATGCGGGGCTCGAACTCACGGACCGCGAGATCGTGACCTGGCTGAAGTCAGACGCTTAACCGACTGCGCCACCCAGGCGCCCCATAATGATACTTTTAAAAACTGCTCTGAACTCTCACCTCCAGTTCACTACTCCATCTGGCTTCCCATACTCCCCCTGACCGACCCTTCCCACGAGCTATGTTAGATATTTTCTGTCCATTCTCTGCCCTTCTCTATCTCTGCTCCCATTCCTGCTTCTGTCTTTGCATAGAGGCCTGACAATCTGCTTCTGCTCAGTTGCGCCCCCTCCATGAAGTCGTTCTCACTGTAATTCAGGCAGAAGTGATCTGCTCGTTTGCCATTTTTTCATTATACATATCAGTCTCTACCTTGCGATGTAAATCTTTATGCACCTGCCCAATCACCTGGTTAAACCAGGAGCATTTTTAGGAGTGAATCCTTGTCTTAGTCATTTTTGTAACCCTTATATTTCCTAAAGTGCCGCTTGCACCTGGGTGCTGGAGAAATTTCTACCAAATTCATTGAACTGTTTGCAGTTTTGATGGCAGAGGTGTTTACAACATGTGAGTCAATTTTGGAGTAAGGATTTATGACATTAAGAGTGTCGCAAATTCTTTCTCAACACCTGTTTTAGGTTCTTGTTTACTAGTTTCCTAAGAAGCCTGAACTATATGAAAAGAAAGGGATTCATTTTCTTTGTTTAGCATATTCTCTTTGGAGTGTTCAGTAATGTCAATATCTGTCCTTCCCTAGTTTGGGCAAAGGCCCCTTGTCATTCTTAGTTGATTCAGCAATTTCTTTAATACAGGCATACCTCAGAAACACTGAGGGTTTGGTTCCAGCAATAAAGCAAATACCACAATAAAGCAAGTCAAATGAATTTTTTGGTTTCCCAGTGTATGTAATAGTTTTGTTGACACTCTACTATATCTATTCACTGTGCAATAGCATGATGTCTAACAATGTGCCTATCTTAATTAAAAAATATTTTATTGCTAAAAGTGGCTAACCATCTTCTGAGCTTTGAGCAAGTCATAATCACTGATCACTGATCGCCATAACAAATTTAATGATGTAAAAGTTTGTAGTGGATTGAGAATTAGGAAAATGTGACACAGAAACATTATGTGAGCAAACGCTTTTGGAAGAATGGCACTGATAGACTCCCTCAACACAGGGCTGCCGCAAACTTTCATTTTGCAAAAACCGAAGTACCTGCGAAGTGCAATAAACCAAAGTGCGATAAAATGAGGCATTCCTCTATTAGATGTGATTCTTCACTCATGTGTCCTGCTACCACCATCCTGATGACTACATTTGTCGAAAACATTAGTTTCTTGAATCTCAGGATGTCTTTCTAATTTTTTTCATTTGTATGGTCCCATTTTCTGTCCTTTCTACCTATTTTTGAAATTGTGTGCTGCTTTGGTAGTTTTGCGTGTTTTCTCTCAGTTGACAGTGGATCCATCCAAAATCTTAAAAATGTGCATAAATCATGATTCTACTGATCTCAGGGCACAATATGAAATGCGAAGTTAGGAGACAACGCCTTTGTTGCCAGAGCTGTCTGTTTTTAAGCAGCCTTTGGAAGGCCACAGACACAGTAAGACAAGAGAGAGCAAACATGGAAGTAGACAAAACAGCCACCAGACTTCTCAGTTCATTTAAAATTTCTAAAAAAAAAAAGGAAAAAAAGAAAAAAGTAGTAAAATTCCTAGACCTCCGGTTTCCTCATCTTCACAACAAAGCCATTTTCAGCTATAAAATGCTATAATTTTATGAGCCTATAAAATTTATCTCCAGGAGGGAAGGGGAAAATAAAACATAAAGCAACATAAAGTTGACAAAATATCTTGGGGCTCTTATAATTTCTGAATACCCAAAGCTTTTAAATTTAAGCTCTATTTAAAAAATTGGAGTATTTGGTGGAAGACTTGGCTCAGTTTGATGTAATTACATATAATAAGTGATTTCCGAAACCCACCGTGGCTACATTATATTTGAAGGTAACATTTTACAGTAATACTCATGAGAAAGATAAGTGATTATTTTAGGTAGAACAAGGATCTGAATCTCATCAGTATAGAAACTATACACTAAGGCTACCTATAAATGTTTAAATAATTATAATGCCTTAAATGATACTACTTAGCAGGGCATAAAAAACGTTTTCCTACCAGTTATCTCACTGGAGCCTCACAACCTCTTGTTGAGGGCAGGGTCATTATAGCTCCAATTTACATACAAGGTGACCAAGAACCAAAGAACCAGCAAGAAAAATGCGTGTATTTGGCTTTGTTTTCTCTCTAGTGTTTTGTTTTGACCTTGAAGACAATGCTTCATTTCAAGTACTGAAGAGGAAAATGTAAGCAATAGCATGGAATTTTATCCTGAAGTCATTTCTTTTGACGTAACTGTTATTCTTGGAAACTGTGGCATTTTGACAGTTTGTGGGGCCAAATAAGCCTGAATGGGGTTGATGTCTGAGAAAAATGGAATTTGAGGCTGAACTTTAACATAGACATTTAAAAAGAGGCTTTTTGTGGTACTCTTTGGGCAACTGATAAATAATGCTATTTTATTAGAAACTTCTTTTTGTATTATGGTTGTGCTATCCATGTGACTTCTTGCCCTGGGGTTTCAGACTGCTTAGAAACCTAAGGAAATTGGAAACAGCAAACATTATGGAGATATTGCATCATTCTTAGCAAGTAGGTATATGATCCATTATTCTGACATCTTGCTTGTCTTCCTTATAGTCTGATTGGCTATCTAGCTATATAGAAATCTCTCGACATCTGGAAAGCTCAAAGGAAAGAGAGCAGTCCCACTTTATTATTCTGTATTCTCCAGGCCTGCCAAGTACCTTGTAAGACAGATAACAAGGATGTGAGATTGTGAACATCCGTTTAAGGATAAAGCACTTGTCAGGAGATAAAGTCTTATGTTTAAGGCATGAGAACTCATGAACTAGAGACTATTTTGGGAAAGATATGAAGTGAAGAATGTGAGATTGGGTTTATATTTGTATAATATTTCCTATAGCGATACATGCTATTAGGGACATCATGGGCAGTAATCTGCATATCTGAAATATGACGACTTTAACATAAGACTCTAAGGTCTTTTTAAGGATTTTTGAAAGTTATGATTCTGAATTAACCTCTGTATATTGCCTCAGTTTGTATATGTGAATATGTATGGTGTGTGTGTGTGTGTGTGTGTGTGTGTGCGTGCGCGTGTGCTTGCATGTGCTTTAGCTTAAAGGGATAGTCAAGTGATGTAGAGTTTCAACTCTGGCTTTGGAAAAAAGATCTTATGGCAGTTCGTTATCTCCAAAGAGACAAGCAATGGAAAATCTGTGAGAAAACAAGATCTGAGATGAAACGTTTTGGCCACTGGGTGCCATCCTTGCTCCACGTAAGGATTTACTGAGCCACAGTTCTAGGAAAAATGTTTAAAACCCAAAAGACAGTAAATTAAAAGTAATTTCAAGATATAATAATGTTTGTGTGCGCACATGACCTAGAATATGTTAATGACACAGGCAGCTGATTCATTTGCCGAGGCACGAGGTGCAAGGACTGGGGAAATCTCCCCTCTGGTTCAGCCTTATCAACAAAGCCTGAGCAAAGCCCTCTTGCTGGCTGGATCCCAAGGAACCAGCCAGCGGGTACAGGGGAGCCGCTGTGGAGGCGCTGGGAGCTGATGACGACGTGGTGTGGTGGGTATCCAGAGGTCGGATGCGCCATTAATTATTTTTATTGCTGCGTGTACTGCGGTATGTGTATAAACAGGACTTGAACCCAGCCATCTGTGTAGCTGTGCCCTGTGCCTTTGAATGCATTCCTGTCATTGCTAGAGCTGGTGGAGCCATTCAGCACTCTCCCCTTCAGCAGGAATGCTGGTGATGGGTACCGGAGGAATACTAACTCTGTTTGGGGTTCCTTTTGTTACCCTAGAAGCAATTCATGGAGTTTGCAAAAACAACACCTTACCCAGGCACTAGAACGTCCATAGTCAATGACACACTATCTGTGCAGGATTTTGCTATCTTTGGATTTGATGCCAATATACATAAACCAGAGAAATTAAACTCAGCATTATGAACAAGAATAGCCACAGAGACTATTCTAAGGCTGTCAGGCAATACAGGCTGATGTTTCTATCCAGGACCTCAAATATATGATTGGGACTGAAAGAAATTAGTAAAGAAGTAAGAATTTTAATAAAAGTTGAAAATCTGTTATAGTCACACCATAAAAGAAAATTCTACAGTCCTTTCTACAAGACCACATTGTAGAAGGGTTCCAAGCTCAAAATAGATTTTATCTCCTACCCCCAGGTTGGGGGCTGTGTAGAATGGCCTCATAGCTGGCCCTAGAAGCTGGCCCAGAGCAGGGCCTACAGGTACTTCCTTTAGTCTCATTGTAATCAAATCCACACACCCATGAAAGAGGAGATTGTAAGAAGGGCTGGTGAGACTTTAAAAAGGGTAGGCTTTTTTCAACCTATCCAGGGATAAAAGGCTTAAACACTATTCCACAGTTAACCATCTACAGGTGGATGGACTTTCAAATACATTTTCTGGGCTTACTGTAGGATAACATGATACCAATCATTATATACTTTTAAATATTGCTACTCGCTAAGAGTAGTGTTTTATAGCCACGGCGTTCCTTCTGATTCAGTGTGCTTTCACAGCTCTTATTTCATTGGATGTTAACAGAAGCCTTTAAAGGAGGCATCAGTGACTTTATCCCGTTTATGGACCAGGCAGCTGAGGGACATTGCATACTGCCAGTTTGGAGACCTCATTTCCTGCTGTTGAGGTCCTTTTTTGGGACTCTCCTACCCAGTATGTGCTCAGTTCACTCGGTGTGACGGTCACCTGGAAAATAACAAACATTTAATGAACATTTTACCAGGTGCCAGGTGTGTTTTCAGTGCCTTCCCTGTATTACAAATTAAGAAATCGAGATAGGGATAAGCATGCTGAATTTGTGATATCCCCTTTCTGTGATAACAGACATGGAATCCTTCCTGCTTTACATTCTTCTGGTCCTGGTTTGGTCTGGTTATGAGCCCTTCTGAATTCTAAGGCTTAGGTTCTTAATAGACAAGTTCAGATTTCAACAGACTGTACTAAGGGTGTGTGTGTGTGTGTGTGTGTGTGTGTGTGTGTGTGTGTGTTCAAGGTTACATAGTGGTGAGACAATCCAGGACTACTGCTTAAGCAGATGTGTATTCTCAGACTTCAGCATTCTGGAATATCAACATCAAGGGACAGGTTGTAGGATCTAAAAGTGATCTTTCAGGGCGCCTGGGTGGTGCAGTCGGTTAAGCGTCCGACTTCAGCCAGGTCACGATCTCGCGGTCCGTGAGTTCGAGCCCCGCGTCGGGCTCTGGGCTGATGGCTCAGAGCCTGGAGCCTGTTTCCGATTCTGTGTCTCCCTCTCTCTCTGCCTCTCCCCCTTTCATGCTCTGTCTCTCTCTGTCCCAAAAATAAATAAACGTTGAAAAAAAAATTTTTTAAGTGATCTTTCCCCTCAAAGGGTAAATCCCAAACAGTTCTCGTACTGAATGATCCCATTCTTCTGTATACTAGGTTCACTTTCCTAACATACATTATAATTAATCTTGGGCCTTTCCAGAGACAGAAGGGAGTTCTGTGAAAATCAAGTTTTGTGGTGGTTTCTGCAGGAACAGGTGGCCATCCTCACCACTGGCTTAAATTTGTCAAACATGAAATGTTAAGCTGGATTTTAAAGAAGGACACTTTGCACTCTCCCCCTCACCACCAGCAGGAAAGCCCTAGAATTTAGACAAGAAAGACAAGAGGGAGAGAGGCTCCCTATGACTACTTTGCTCTAATATGAAAAATCATAGAACTCACCCTCCCTTTAAAACCACAGAGAAACTTATTTTTCTGCTTAGAATATCTTTCAAACCATCAGTGATCCCTTTGAAAACAGCGTTCCTCTGGTTCTCTGAAGAGTTATGTGTGAGAGCAAAGGCTGATTATTTTGATAACCCCCTTAAAAAACCAAAGGTCCAAGTATGCTGTTGTTAGGAATGTCCCTGTCTGCACTAGGCTGTGATCAGGCGTCTCTCTCTCTGTGAGCTCTTGCTCCCACTGCATCGTGATTCACTCATGAGAAGGCAGGGCTGAGTGGTTGCCAGGTCCCAGAATGCAGGACAACCTGCCCCACCGATTGCACTCCTGCAAAGCCAACCACTGCAGGCAGATTCCCCTGGCCACTCCTGGAGCTGGCAGCAACAAGCACCCGGGGGCCCCTTGAGCCAAATGTGCAGAGCCGTATACATGCATGCAGCATGGAACCCCTGGGTATGCTCAGTGCAGTCTGGCTTTCCTTACAAAGGGTTTAAACGTGGCCTGTGTCAAGGCCTAAGTTTCTCATCTTTCAGCAATCCCTTCCAGAAAGAACTATTTCCAAGTTGCAGTTTGGAGAATCTCAGGGAAGTTTGCCAGTGGGTCCAGTTTGGGTCAAGTGCTGATCCCTGGACCAACCAACTGTGACAACCAACTGTGACAGGGGCATAGTCCTAGAACAATATGTCAGGTCCAGAGTGGAAACACCTGGCTGGAGTAGAATGCATGGTCTCCTTGAAAGGAGAGGGATATAGGTAGATAGTCTTATAGCTGTCCTTCACAGATGAGGTATACATGCACAGAACTTTAAGATGTGACTTTTGGTCCCTATCCAACCTATTGTGGCCTCTCTTGTGGAAAGCACACAATTCCTGGAGCACAGGTGAGATGCTCACAACTCCCCCTTCATAATTCATTAATGTAGACACTAAGTGACACCAGTGTCTATCTGACCTATCTGCCATAGTGGTTTCCTAAGTGACTTTGTCTGGATCGCATTATTGAAAAGAATGTATTATTATATCCTTAAGGCATTTCTATTTCCACAGCTAATCCCCACTGATGGTCACCCTGATTTGGCTCTCAAACTCACCCGAATTTTGTAAGGCAAATAAATATAAATCGGCCCAGGAACTCCTCATTAACAATTATCTCACCTGATCACATGACAGTCACATCTTTCTATCGCTTTTCTGCCCTGGAGGTGCTAATGTAGAACCAGGAAAGCCCCTTTCAACTAGATCAACCAATAACCCACAGATTCCTTCTCAAGTGGCCATTTCTTCATGAACTAGATAGGATTTACTGGAGAATCGAGCAGATCGAGAGGCCAAACATCCCTAGATCTGATGTTTGAAACTCACAGTAAGAGCTCAAGTCCTAGTCTACTTCCTGGCCTCATTAGAATTCAGTTAGGAGAAGGGCATTCTTTCCTAGAGGCTCTCTGGCAGATTTGTGTATGAACAGTTAACCCTGGTGTTAGCAAAAGCAGTTACTTGTATCCAAACAGCTTTCTCTGGCTGCCAAAAGAACCCCAAAGCTGTTTAGACAAGACTTTTCTTATCCTCCCACCAGGATGCAAATATTTTAAGTGGACAGAGTGAGATAAAATGCAGTCAGTACTGCGCTGACACTGACCACATCCTGCGGCTGCTGGGTGTTGGGACTTGGAGGTCAGGGGAGGAAGGTGAAGGAGAGGACACTAGAGACAAGGAGACAAAGAAAAATTTTAAAGGCTTCCTTGACATTGTTTAAAATTATTTCCCTGGATAAACAAGTTTGGACTCTGAAATGCGTCAATACATAACTGCAAAAGGTATGTAGAAATACACATATATTTCTAGGACAGGTAGAACTGCTAATCAGACCATGAAACGGATATGTGAGGGTAAGACAACCTTGAGTTTTTTTTCTTTTTTTCTGCCATATTCCCATAACTGTTCTTCAGATGCCTAAATGTAGACTCAGGGAGATTTATTTTTCTTCTAACAGGGTATGTTACAGTTGTCACTCAGCCTTGAAATAGTTTTCCTCTCCAGTGGAACATCAGGCTGGTAATATATTTGCATAGCCCTTCCCACCTGTCATTCTTTTGCCCGCCTCATGCGTCAGCATTGCACAGGGTCCCCAGCCAGCCAATGGCAAGCTTGTAAGTTGCTGCATTTATGGGGCATATTTTCAAAATGTTCATAGTCACCCAGCAACAGGAAAAGGTATTTTTCATTGGCTCTCTTGCTGTCAGCTAGAAAGGAAGACAATCCGGATGGACTTCAGCTGTGAAGATCAAGATGGGACACTGGAAGAGGGGCAGGAACCAGCGGGGAGGGGAGGCTAGATGTTTGAACACAGGAGCCTCTCAGTGGCCAATGTGATATTTTGTAAGTATTGTGTAAAGCATGATATTTCATCCCCCCCAAAATAAAAAAATAAAATGTTAAAGAATAGCGCTGTAACAGGGCAGGTAGCTTTCATCTGCAGTGTCATAGGATGCATAAAAGATCAATCTTGGCTCCCAGTTTCATCTGCCTGATCAAAGGAAGTGCTGCTGAATTTGGAGTCCCAGTGAGAAATAAATTAGAGCTTTTTTTGCGGAAACAATTAAGCTTTCCTCTATTAGAGGGAGGATGCCATGTATAGTGCATATTCTAAATGCAAATCAATCCCACGAGCTACTTTATCAATAGCTGATCTTGTGAATTATCTTGCGCTTAAAAAGTTCTACCTAAGGAACACCTGGGTGGCTCGGCTGAGCGTCTGACTCTTGGTTCTGGCTCAGG
The DNA here is from genome assembly GCF_014898765.1 of Herpailurus yagouaroundi. Classification (NCBI taxonomy): domain Eukaryota; kingdom Metazoa; phylum Chordata; class Mammalia; order Carnivora; family Felidae; genus Herpailurus; species Herpailurus yagouaroundi. Next base: position 58,416,351 of record NW_024412395.1, on the reverse strand, counting down.
TAGTGATCTCATGGTTTGTGAGTTCGAGCCTCACATAGGACTCTGGGCTGACAGTGTGGAGTCTGCTTGAGATTCTCTCTCTCCCTCTCTCTCTCTCTCTCTCTTTCTCTGCCACTCCCCCACATGTGCTCACTCTCTCTCTCTCTCTCTCTGTTTCTCAAAAGTAAATAAATAAACATTTAATAAAATTTAAAAAAAAGTTCTAGGGGCGCCTGGGTGGCGCAGTCGGTTAAGCGTCCGACTTCAGCCAGGTCACGATCTCGCGGTCCGTGAGTTCGAGCCCCGCGTCGGGCTCTGGGCTGATGGCTCAGAGCCTGGAGCCTGTTTCCGATTCTGTGTCTCCCTCGCTCTCCGCCCCCGCCCCCCGTTCATGCTCTGTCTCTCTCTGTTCCAAAAATAAATAAACGTTGAAAAAAAATTTTTTTTTAAAAAAAAAAGTTCTACCTAAATTCTTCAGGCTGATCCCTGCCCCACTCTCCAAGAAAACCCAGGAATAAGTCAAGGTAGCCCAGTTTTTGAATAACAGGCTATCTCACCACATCCTCTGACTTCTCCTTTGACTGTTCCCATGCAATCTATCTATAGAGGAAAACAGGGTTTCCTCGTTCTGATTTTACTCTTTTATTGTTCTATAGAGCAGAAAATTAATATTGACTGGGTGCGTATGTGAAATCAAAGCAATTGGGGAATTGTAAGCCGGACAAGGGGAAAAAAAATACTTAAACTGGTGGTGCCCAGTCCTTGCTGAGAACCCAGCCTCTTGTCACTTTAAGCTGTATGATGGGAGGGCATACACTCTCAATAATTACAAACAGTTAAACTCACGGATTCGATGCCAGGAGCACATACTTATCCTGTCACTGGTCTAATGCAGAAGAGGCCGTTTACTTGAAGAGCATTCAGTGTAGACTTCCCTGCCGATTCACTGAGCTGCTGCTCTTGCCTGCTTAAAGCAGCAAAATGGAAGGAAGGTGCTGTCTGTCCGCTTTGCCAAGAGTTAAGTCAGGTTGGAAATTAACCATAATTAATGGTAATTATAATTAACAGTGGGCAACATATTAACTGTAGATCCAATACTACTACATGCATGTTAATTCTGTAGACTCCTATTAATAAATTAGTATGTGAATATCATCTCTGTGTATCTCTAGTGGGTATAAAAAATGATTGAGGCAAATTTGCCTTAGCTAGACTCTAAGCTACTTGAAAACTGCTATATCTTCAGTGCCTAACACAATGCCTGGTATATGGTAGGCGGTCAAAAATATCTCTTGCCTTGGAATGTTGTGAAACATTTCTATCTTTTAAATGTTTGGATTTATGCATCTAATGGAAACTAAACTAGGAGACCTGAGTTGTAATCTTGTTCTGTAATGAATTTATGAGATAGATTTTATCATTACCTCATTTTATAGAGGAAGGACTGAGGGATAAGAGGTAATGTGACTCTCCTAAGGTCACAGAGTTAGTAAATCACAAGAGTAAGATTTGAACCTGAGTCTAATACAAGGTTCATGTTCTTACCATTATGCAAGCCTGCCTACACACCTGTGTGTTTTTTAAGTATTGAAATAAGAACCCATGGACAGGACATGCTGTCCCTCTGTACCGCATAGCTGCTTCTCCTGTTTCAAAGTGCAGAGTAGAACATTGAAGGAAAAAGACTTATGAGATTAAAATACCAGTTTTGAGATGACACACAATAAACTGAGAGTCAAGATGCAGGATGAATGAAAAATCTGGAAGTTTCTGAGTGCTAAACAGCTCATCCAGCTCAGATTGGAGTCCCAGCCTATTTCTTGTGGGGGGGTGGGGGGCTCTGCGGAGGTGGGGAAATGTTGGTCTGGGCCACTTTTGCTGTCGCCGTCACCATCACCAACACCATCACGAGACCTGGGTTCAAGGCACAGCTCGTGGAACTGTGGGCAGTGCCCACAAAGGAGTTAAACCCCTCGAACCCCCCTTTCCACTGTCAGAAAAGTGGGCTAACAGGAACCATCCTAAGCGGTAGTGTGAAGATGAAATGAGATGACAATATGGAGAGAACTGTATTTATCCTAGCACATCGCAGAGCTTGATAAATATTAAATCTCTTCTCTCGTTCTCTTATACCCTTAAACAAAAAAGTTGAAGAATCACATTTGTGTAGTGGATTATAAAAGGAGTCCATAAAATTATCCAGTTTTTCTCTCTGGACTTTTTAATCAGCAAATGTTGGCTCCTTATTTAACCATTTCTATTCTGGTAAGAATAGAATTATTTTCTATTCCAGTAAGACTTTAGAAAAGCTCAGAGACAAGGTGAAAATTTGAGCTAGAAATTTATGTTAGACAAGGCTTTCCAAGGCTCCAGGCACCAGGCTATTGCACTGGCTTTCATTTCCCAAGTATACTGCACTAATGGTGGACATTTTGGGGGTTTCTATCACTTACTAGCTCAAGTGGGAGACAGGCTACTGTAAGTCATAGAGAAGTCTTAAAAGGTTTACCTACGACAGAGGTTCTCACCATTTTTGGTGAGGAAGAGCAATTCCTCACTTAACCTGAAGTCATGATATTAGCAGATACAGGTTTTCAGAGAAAGTTCTGGATAAAACAGGCAGCTTGTTCCTTCCAGCTGAAAATGGCAACTACCAAGGAGAAGGAAGTGTGATAGGGAGTGGGCCAGTGAAACCAGCAAATCAACATATCAGCTAAAACTTCAAAGTCAATTAGTGATCCAGATCTGATCCCAGAGAAAACTTCTTTCTCTCACACATTAGAGCTTTGGAGGTTTGTTTTTTTTTTTTTTTTTTTTTTTTTTTTATTTTTTTTTTCCTCATACTCACTATGGTTCTGTGCACCAGAAAGGGGACAACCAGGGGACATAAGTGGTAGGCCTATATCAGAGATTCTTAGCCCTGGCTGGATATTAGACGTACCCAGGAAAGAGAGCCTTTAAAAACAATACCAATATCTGAGTATCACCCCCAGACTGGTTGAAAAGAAGTGGGCAAAGGGCTGGCATTGGGGTGTGTGTGTGTGTGTGTGTGTGTGTGTGTGTGTGTGTGTGTTTTAAGCTCCCAGGTGATTCTATTATGGAGCTAGGAATGAAAACCATACCTGTAACTAATGTTTTCCAAACTGGTGTCTCATTAGAACACCTTTCCACAAAATGTTAATAATGTTCCACACACCCACACGAAGTGTTCTAGTAACTACTCGATTAAATAATGCTAAAAAGCTGACTTTACTGCACCATTTCTGAGACCCTATGCCTTTATGGGCATTGTGCCTCATATGGTAGAGTGTCAGCTTTGCCCAACCACTTTTGACCACACCTTTTTCAAAGCCCATCTGTGAATGGCTTCTGTAACAGGGAACACCATTCTGAGCACATGCTGTCCTCAAAGGAAAGGCACAGACAAAAAAAAGGACAAGCAGAGGCATCTGCCAGCGGCCACGTTCTGTGATCTGAAATGCTGCAGGACATCCAGATCCTGGCATTGATAGTATTCTGAGATTGAGCCTTTAATTACCATGCTCATCATTAAATAATAGTTGCCATAAAGACTTCTCTCAGAAATTTCCGAAGATCAAGTTACTTTAATTACAGTAATGTATATTTCAAAGCTGCTCCATTTTTATTGTCGGTATTTCCACCCTGAAAAGAAAATGTGTTGCTGTTTTGAGTTGTAAATTGCCTCAAAGAAGGGGCGCTCCTAAAGATTCATATTGCCTTAGAATACCCAAAGACACTCAGAGAGTAGGTCTTTACCTCCAACCAGGGATCTCAGAAAGGAGGTGGAAATAAAATGGAACTGACAATGATATTGAGCTTGAGAATGTGCAGGAATTAACGATGTACTAACTATCTAACTGCCTAAAATAAAAATGGGGAGTCAGTGATTTGTGTTTTACTGGGCAGAGGTGGCAAGGTTTCTTATGTGCGGCTGAGATTATATGTACTGTTGTAAATGAAACCTAAACTCCAGTTTTCAGGATCGGAGAAGGGAGCTCTGTAAGCCTGCATTTTACCTTCTGCCCAGGACATTCTTTGAATTATCTGACCTATTCCTTTTCCCAGCTACCTCATCATTTTTCCATTTGTAGTCGGGAATCTGTAACCATCAGCAGTTTCTAAGTCACAGTAAAATAGTGACCATAGTCCATGCCAAATGGCCAAGAGCCGTAGAATTTATTCAAATTAGGCGTAATGAAAATAATAGTAATGACAATTATTATTATTATTATTACTACTATTATTCTAGCTATCATCTATTGAGGACCTACTATGTACCAGGCACCTTACATGTGTTATCTTAATTTAATCATCAGAATAACTCTTTGAGATTAGTGATTTGGGTCTCCTTGACCTGATGGGGAGCTGCAGCTCAGAGGCATAAAATCACTTGCTCAAGTCAGCACGAAGCTAGGATGAAACTACTGTCTATAAATTCTTTTTGTAGTAAGCTGTTCTCTTAAATGTATGGTATACCTTGTTCCATTAGTTAAGGGAAATGACAATACAGAAAATGCTACACGTTTATAACTTTATATGTGAACAATTTCACTATATTGAACTTCAGTCTCGAAATATAAATATTTTTGTAGCATTTTTCAACTTTTAAAAGTTGGTATCCTATAACTGCAGTCCTCATTTGCAAAATGATTTATGAGGCTTAAAATAGCAGATGAGTGGACATGTATATATTTATATTTAGATACATAGATGTACATACACATATGCCAGTTTTTATTTTGTCTAGTGAGCATCCTTTGATGTCTTTATAATGGAAAGATGACTTTCCAGACCCATCTCTGTGACACATCAACTCCTAATTCTTTGGGGAGATATAAGAATTGGATTTGCTTTACCTGGCCACATTCCTTTAATGAGCCCCTTCACGACACATTTATTGATAAGATAGATGGCTGGGGTAAGGACCACTGTCTGTAGCCACAGAAAACAACAAAGCTAACTGGCTTCTCAAATCCCACAATCATCACCCAGAAAGCAAAGAATAATTCTGACGTACTAAATTTGTCTGAACTATGACTCTAATGTTTGGTGACCTCTGGGAATGAAGTGTAAAAAAAATAAAATAACAACCAAAAACAAACAAGCAAGACAAAACAAAGGGCAGTTAAAAGTGAACTCCTATATATCCAGTAAAAATCATCTTAGATGGTTGCTAAAATATATTGTGTCTAATGGGAAGGTAGTCCACTCTGGCCTATATTTGCAATAGTATACTCTGCATTTGACTCAAAGAAAATAGCTTTTGACATTTATTCACATTATTTTTTACTGCCTAATTCAAAGGCAGAACATTTTTAGTTCTGGCAAAAAAGAAAAAAAGCTATTTCGACATTTTATTTTACTCCCCAGAAAACAGTTTCCAATGTCAAAGAATGATTTTATCAATATAAATAATCTACCTTCAGGCGTTTTATATCATATTCTCAATGACAAACTATGAAATGCAATGTTTTGTGCTTTGACAGCCCATGAAATCCATTATCTCTTTTCATAGATCTTTCATTCAGAAAAAGATTTGAATTTAGAGGATTTATGGCCCGATCAGAAATATTTGAATAAAGAGATTTGCAGCCTTTAAAATCAATATCAGAGTTTACTAGTAAAAACCTAGAATCAGTGGGTGAAATGTTGTTGTAATCATTTATCCTTTGTGACCTTTAAGAGGAATAATAAAATAACTACTGTCTCATGCCCATAGTTTATATCCAGCAACACTAGGCAAGAGCAAGAAGCTTTTTCCTTGCACCCTGTGGTTCATGACTCTTCCAAGAATTACGCGTATACTGTTGTGACAAGGAAGAGGACACTGCTGAACTTAGTATTTAATAAGACATGAATAGGTAAGACAGAAAAAGGGCTTTATTTACCTGGTGTTATCTTTATAAAAGTAACTGGAATGATGAGAAATATGACCTGATTCATTTTCAGAATAGAAATTTATAATCTTGTCCACTCTCTTTCTTAGATTGTTTAGCAGACAGTTCTACTATATGAGTCCATAAAATGCACTCAATCTAAAATTTCCATTTAATCAAATCATCAGAAAGGAAAGCTATTTCCTCTCAGTGGTAATTACAATTTTAAGAACATTGTCTCTTGAATAAATTATATCATTTATCATTTGTTAGATTTATTAAAAAATGCTTCCATGTGCTAGAATTTTCTTGGTACAGAAGTAAAAATATGATCATTACGTTAAAATGCATCATCTGAATGCATTACCTGAATGTTGGTAAATTCTGCCTCAAACTGGAAGGGGGACTTGGAAGGGGCAGCAGGGTTTGTTAGAGAAAGCCCTGGACCAGGAATCATGAGATCCTGATCCTGGCTCTGACACTAACAGGTGTTCTAACCATGGCCAAGTTATTCAACCTCTCTGGCATTAGATTAGAAGGTGTTAGCCTTCAATCATTTTTGGACTTTTCAAGTGATACCCACAGGGCCCAGACCTATTCTCCTTTGTTTCTAATGAGTTGAGCTGAGGATAAGACAAAGGTCTCTCAAATGCTTTCCTGAAGTCCCTGAATGCTACAGGCAATCCAATGAAAGACACAAAAGCCCAATGATTCAAAATGGAGTTCAGAATTAGAAAGAGTCTGGGTGAGACAGGAAAGAAGAAAGGTGAGTAGAATAGTTCCAGCACTCTCAAAGGATTTAAACTGGTCCAAGAAGCTATTTAAAATACTATGCTAGAACACCTCCAGAGTCAACCTCCATTCTTTCTTTCCAGAGCTCAGAGATCCTGAGCCCTCTGGGGCTCCACCCAGACCCTCCTTAGCAAACTTCCTATGAGCTGCCTAAACTCCTTAGTGCTGCCTTCAGCCCATGTAGCAATGAAGTGTGGTGACTTACGTCCGTGAAGGGCTGGAGCCTGGGTTTCCAGGAGCTCAGGCCCCAAAGTAAATGATTAAGAATTGGAGCACTCCACAAGGTCAGAGCAGGTTAGTTCCCAGAGCGGGGACAAGGTTAGAAATGGGAGCCAAGTTGTCAGAACAGAGTGCAGCTGAGGGAACATCAGGTACTATTTCAGGATCAGTGAAGCAGGTCCCTGACGAAGTCTTTGGTGCTTCTCCAGCTTCCCCAGCTGCTCTTCTACCTCCACGGGTGAGAATTCTTCCCACAGAGCACCCTGCTGTTATATGGAGGCAATGAGTCAACCATTTCCCCACTTTCTCTTGCACCTTTAGAACATTTCTACTTCCATCTCTAACGAGCTGAGATCATGGAGTGTTTTCCTTCCCTTCTTTTCTCCTCTCATGTGCTCACTCACCTCATGTCTACCCCCCAACCCTCAGTCTTGCTGCCAAAGTCTAATACTTTTTCTTCTAGATGATTATGAGGCTCCCCCTGGCAGTCAATATCTCTCTTATTTCAGTAGTCTTTATTTGACACTCATATTAGATAATTCCAGTCTATCTCTTGCTATTTCCATTTAGATTTACTTAGCCCTCTATATTGTAAGTTTCCTCGCCCCCCACTTTTTCCCTGTCCTCTTCATCTACCATTCTCTTAAAATCTCTGTCCAAGCTTGCTCATTTGGTGACAAGCTCTGAATCCTTACCTAGCCACAAATATTTTTCCTTCACACTGGCAAGTGAAGCCTGTCTTTGCTGGGCATTGGAATCTAGGGCTCCAGTACTTCTCACATGTGCAAAGATGTTACCTTTTGCTTTCAAGGTTGCATTGAGAAATCAAATATCAGCCTGATTCCTTTCCCTTTTTAAGTTTCTCATTATTTCTGTTTAGCAACTTGTAGATTTTCTTTCCTTCTACCTTAGATTTCAGGAATTGTATCAGAATGTGCCTGGATGTGGGGTATTTTTCATTGTTCTTCAGACTTAAGTCTTTCTTCACTTTAGGGAAATGGCATATTTTGGTTAATTATTTCCCTCTCCTCAGTAAGTTACTTTTTCCCATCCTGCAATTCGTGGTGTTTGCTCATTTTCCTCCTGGATCTATCCTCCATGTATTTTGTCTTTTCTTCCCAGATTCCTAGATTTCTTTCCAGATTCCTAGATTTCCAAATATTTACGTTTTTCTTTGTGTTTCAAAATATTTCTTTCACTTGATCTTCTGACTCACTACTTTGGATCTAAACAAAATCTATCTTCTTCAGTTTAGCCACTGATTTTTTTTTAATTTTTTAATAATTTTTAACAGTTATTTATTTTTAAAAGAGACACAGAGCACAAGCAGGGGCGGGGCAGAGAGAGAAGGAGACACAGAATATGTAGCAGGCTCCAGGCTGTGAGCTGTCAGTACAGAGCCCAACATGGGGCTTGAACCCATAAACTGCAAGGTCATGACCTGAGCCAAAGTCGGACCCTTAACTGACTGAGCCACCCAGCGCCCCCTCTACTGATTTTTTTTAAAAGAAAAATGACATTTTTTGTCCCCTTTTCCTGCTATAATCCTTAGATGATGCTGATTTGCAAATTTTCTTCTGTCTCCTTTAGCAGCTCTATTTCTCTCTGGTGGCTGGATCCCTTCCTATGCATTGTTATTTTCCTTTGCTCATTGAGGTCAGGTCGAATTCCTAGGAGACTTCAGTGGTAGTGGTCCAAGGAACATGAAAAGACACAGAAGCCCCCCTGAGTAAGCAGTGAGCCAACAGGTAGGTTGTTAACCTCTACACAGACTGCAGCAGAAGACACCTTGGCTTCTGGTTTGCTCAACTTGCTGCTTCTCACTAGTGGAGGAGAACTCAGCTCACCTGATAAGCTTGCCAGAGAAAGGCTGAGGAGGTACCAACGAGAACATATACAGTCACTTATGCCATTGCCGCCCCCTCCAAGAAGGACTATTGGGGGCTAAGTGTTCCTTAAAATCCCAGAGATATCCAGTGCTGTACCCAGGGTCTTACTGGGCCCAGAGAGGCCAGTATTCACCAGTAGCCTTCTGACCAGAACACTGGCAGAGTCTAGATTTCTCTGGTACCCTCACAGTCCTGCAAAACTGCCAGTGACTTCCCAACATGGCATCTCATCAGCATCACTTGGGGAATGCTTAGAAAATAAAGACTCCAGAGCCTGCATCCTAGACATACTGATGGCGAATTTCAAGGCAGGGCCTGGAAATCTGGATTTATAACCTACCCATCTGATCTGGAACAGAACTGAGTATCAAAACCCACCGACTGAAGGTGGAAGCTGGAGCCCATTCTAGTGTTGATAGGGGCTGTGTGCTCTGGGGAGAGTTCTGGCCATCGTGCTTTTATATCCAAGGGTGCCAAGTCTCCCAAAGACCTGAGATACATTTAGTCTCTTTTTCTGGCAAGTTCTTCTCCCTCTTCTTCTTTTTTTTTTTTTTTTTATTTTTCCTCCCTCTCCTTATACCATGATTTTTCTCCTTTTCTTATACCATGATATTTCTGTCACATACAAAGTATGCTAGGGGCGCCTGAAATGGCTCAGTTGGTTAAGAGGTAGATTTTGATTTCAGCTCAGGTCATGATCTTGTAGTTTGTGAGTTCGAGCCCCACTTCAGGCTCCATGCTGATAGTGTACAGAGCCTGCTTCTGATTCTGTCTCCCTCTCTCTCTGTCCCTCCCCCTCTCACACTTGCTCTCTTTCAAAATAAATAAACTTAAAAAAAAAAAAAACAGGGGTGCCTGGGTGGCTCAGTTGGTTAAGCATCCGACTTCAGCTCAGGTCATGATCTCACGGTTCATGGGTTTGAGCAACGTGGGGCTCTGTACTGACAGCTCAGAGCCTGGAGCCTGTTTCAGATTCTGTGTCTCCCTTTCTCTCTGTCCCTCCCCCACTTGTGTGCGCGCTCTCTCTCTCTCTCTCTCTCTCTCTCTCTCTCTCTCTCTCTCAAAAATAAACATTAAAAAAAATAAAAAACAAAAACAAAGTCTGCTAGAGTTTGGGATAAGAAGGAAATGTATTTATGAAAGGGAACACTTATCCTTTCCTGTGGACACTAGACCTAAAAAGTCAGGACAATATAAAATAAAGAGAGTGTACAAAGGAAAGGGTCATTATAGCAACTCTTATTAGGTTATGTTGGGAAAAAAACCACAACTGACGTTTCTAGATCTCAATATATGTCAGCTATAGTTCAGCTATGGCTCTGTGGCTCCCTCTACACATCTTCTTAATTCCAGGAAGTGAGCTAGAGAGCTGGCCAACCACAGGATGGGCCCTGTAGATTTGCTCCCCATATGTGTAGCTGGGATGGGATGGTGTACAGTCATCCCCACTCACATTCCATGGGCCGAAGCAAGTCATGGCCAAGCCTGAAGTCAGTGGACAGGGAAATATTGCCATTCCACAGGAGGCATAGGGTCACATAGAATCTTCTCACATGGAGAGAAGCAAATAATAAAGAATAATAATTCCATTCATCACAGTCACTGAGCATCCCTTTCAGAAGTTATCCCCATAAAGAGGCCCAATCAGGAAAATCACCTGGTAGACAGTGACTGAATAACGTAATCTGGACCACTGGCCCACTGCACTTTCCGGCTGGCTGATCTCTGGTACTCCGTGATTCTGGAAACAGGGATGTTCTTTCTTCTCCTGCTTCCTACAGTGTGAATGTGCAAAAAGGAATTTGAAGAAGGTTTGAACGCACTTTAGGTTCATACCAGTCTATGCAATGTTACATAGTCAAAAAAAAAGCTTGGAACATTCGGAGTGGTCCTGCTCCTCGGCAGTCTCCACCAGCACAGAGGACCACCGGCAGACCTCAGGAGGGTCCTGCCAGGTCACCAGAGTATATCTCTCCTCCTACCCTTGTCTCAGAGCTCTCCCACATACTCTTTTCCTTTCCTCCCCTAGGATCTCTGCTTTTTTCCATTTCTAGCCCTTCAAGGTTCCTTCTTCCCTGTGTTTCCTGAGCTGGAGCCCCACGTTAGTCTTAGAAATGTTTAAGTCTCCAGCCTCTCTTGCCTGGTTTCAGTGCTGGGCAGGGGCGGGAGAGGAGGTGGGGAAGGGGGAAGCCCCATGGTAGGCTGGACCCCACATGGAAGCTACTTAGTTTTCTTTCTGAATCATCCAGATGCCTGAAAAGTACAAGCCATCTCACACGGACAAGGCTGACATAGATTTAGTCTCTCCTGTTCACATGTTCTCTCATTTCCAACTTGAATTTCACGCATAGGGCCTCTTCAGCAACCCTTCCCTGATTCCTGGGTGTTAGAGTGATAAAGTTGGTTGAGCTCTTACTGCACCCCTCCCTTCCCTTCTTCCTTCAGAGCTCTCATGTTTCTGAACTTACTCTGGCTTCTTGCCAGCAAGTTGGTCAACCTCTCTGAGCCTCACAGAGGCATGAATATTCAAAGAGAAACTAGCTGTGGTGGGATCCACTCAGAAGATGCTAGCTCCTTTCTTTTTATTTCTCTTCAAAGGATCTGAGAGAACTCTTCCTTGGCCAACCTAAGTCAGGTGGGGTTGATTTGGGAGGCATTTCTACACTGAGCGCTCTTCTCCGATATTTGCTCAATTCAAAGAGTACAGTGAGCACATGGTGGCCCAGTTTCCTTCCCTCGTCCCTTCTTCTCTGCCCCCCACCTTGTCATCCCCATGCCCTCCACACATGTCCTATTCTAATCTCCTTTCCTGCACAGCTCAAACCAAGAGAGCAGTATTTGCATGCTCAGCTCTTGTGTGTGGCTAACAATCAATGATCCCAATGATCAGAGACTATGAGAGTTTAACAGGAAATAAGGAAAATAGCAAAGGACCATTGTTTAAAAGTTAAGTTCTACTTCTGGTGTCTGTAATCAAGCCTCTGTATTAAGCTTTGATTCCTCTGTCCCTCTCCTTGTTCCAAGGAGAATGAAAGAAAAACAATTATAAACAGCTTCATCAAACGACTCTTCACATCATTAAATCTGTTTATGTAAACCTGCTGTTTATGTAGAAGCAGGACATGAATTCAAAAACATGTTGTCCACAAATTCCAGAAGCTGGCAAGGAGGGAAGAGCAACTGATACTGAGCTCCCTGGTAATTCCCCTGTGATAAGGTTGGTCCCTAGCCCTCCCATCATGCTGGCTCTACCATGATCCCTTTCACCTGGGGGCCTCTCTCTCAGGGTAGAGGTTGAGAGTTGAAACCTCTATTATTCCTATTGTCCTTTGGAAATGGAGCTGTTCTTCAAACCTCAAGAAACTGCCACCTCTTACTTTCTTAACCACCTCTTCCTTCTGTGGAGAGTGTTCTCAGAGAAAGTATCCTCTTACATCTGTCCATCGAATTTAGCTAACATTTGCAGAAAGCCTGCCAAGTGGCTGCCCTCTGGGTGGTACAGAAATGAAGCAGACACAGATTCTGTTCTGTCCCGCCCCTCAGAGAGTCCCTGTCTGATAGGATAAATGAACTCAGACACAGCACTCTGTAAAGTACCTGGCACACAGTAAGCCCTCACTAAAGATTTCTTGAATGAATGAGCAAAAGAGTGAGTACACAGTAACTTTCACGGAGAGCAGGCTATGGTAAATGCTACAGAAGAGAAGAGAACAAAATATCCTGAGAGAATTGTTGGGAGAGGCTGCCAGTGTTTAGAGACACTGGGGACGGCTTCATAAGGGGAGACAGATAAGAAACGGGGTCCCGCGGGGTGAGACAGATTGAGGTTGGTGCACTAAGGCTTTCTGGGGATGAAAAATCTCTCCTGACTTTTTCTCAATGGCACCGCCATGCAGTAATTTTCTACATGAGGGAGGTAAAATGATAGGAACACAGGGATGGCGAGGGCTTGTTCAACAAGATACTAGGCTAAAGAATGACCAGGTTGCCGGCTCTCCACAAGAGGATCACCTTCCCTAGCAGAAAAGGCAAGCTGATTTCACAGTCCACAAGTTTACAGTTCCCCTGATCTTTACTTTTTGAGATGTTTAGCTTGAACTTGATGAATCATATTTTCCTCCAGTGTATCTTGGATACCCCAGCACTGAATATATTTCTTTCCAAGAGCGAATATGGTACAGTTTGCTAGAGAGAGAAAGCCTCTCGAGGTTGTCTTCTCTAAGAAACCAGGCAAAGGAAGGACTGGGGTTGTATTCAGGATACTTTTGAAGGGGACTACCACACTTGAGTCTGACAGAAATAATTTGTTTTGAATTTCTGGAAATTTAGTATTCAATTCATCTGCAAAATGATAATCATCTGTTATGAATGGAATTGTATCCCATCCCATTCACACACCCCCTGAAATTCATATGTTGAAATTCAACACCCAGTACCTTAGAATGTGACTGTGTTTAGAGACAGGGCCTCTAAAGAAGTGATTGAGGCTAAGTGAGATCCTAAGAGGGGCCCTAATCCAAAATGACTGGTGTCCTTAAAGAAAAGAAGGAAGGGTCACAAGGGATGCCCACACCCAGGAAAGGCATGTGAGGACACAGCAAGTAGGCAGCCATCTGCAAGGCAAGGAGAGGCCCAGGAGAAACCAAACTTGCCAACACCTTAATCTTGGACTTGCAGCCTCTAGTACCATAAGGAAATATATTTCTGTTCCACGTGTTGTGGAAGCTTTAGCAAACTAATACACTGTCATCTACTGAGGGTCTACTGTGAGCCCAGCACTGTGCTTTCACTTAACACTTTCAATGCTATGAGAGTTATTTTTACGTTCTTTTTTTTTTTTCAGAAGAGAGAGTAGATGCCCGAAGCCATAGCTCTAGTAAGTGGTGAAACTCAAATTCAAAGACATAACTGTTGGCTTTGACATTGTGCACATAACATACCAGCAACCCACATTTACTAAGTACTAGCCATGAAAGAAGTACTAGACTATAATGATTGCTAGCCTTTGAGAATCTTAATCTTTTCCCTATGGAACTTATAAATGATAAGAGACAGACTTACAAAGATAAATACATACATACATACTGCATGGATGAGAACATCTGGAATTAATAATGCCATGGCAATGTCACTGTGAATGTAAGCTAGGAAAGCATTCAGAAGATTGTGAAGATAACATAGGGTAATGATCACACAGGGGACAGGGGACAGGGGACAGATTCCGCAGTTTCCTAGTTATATGAACTCAGGGGAGTTCCTTACATTCTTAACTTCAGTGTCCTCATTAACGTTAGGTGAGGCTAAATAGGATTAATATAGAACATTACCCATCGGGTTGTTGGAGGATAAATGAGATACCATAAGACACTTTGCATGATATTTGGTACGCAGTACATCTTGATAAGTACATCATGGTGATAAAAAAAATAATTCTTCTAATGTGTATGCTACTAAGTACTAACAAAAATAGCCAATCTGTTTGAACATGGTTGAGTTCTTAATAGTTTTTTTTTTTTTAAATTTTTTTTTCAACGTTTATTTATTTTCGGGACAGAGAGAGACAGAGCATGAACGGGGGAGGGGCAGAGAGAGAGGGAGACACAGAATCGGAAACAGGCTCCAGGCTCTGAACCATCAGCCCAGAGCCCAACGCGGGGCTTGAACTCACGGACCGCGAGATCGTGACCTGGCTGAAGTCGGACGCCTAACCGACTGCGCCACCCAGGCGCCCCAGAGTTCTTAATAGTTTAAATGAAAATTATTGTTATTAAATTTATTAATATTTTCACTGACCCTTATATGTGGGTTTCTAAATACAATTTCATTTCCAAAATATTTTTTTAATGTTTATTCATTTTTGAGAGACAGAGAGAGACAAAGCATGAGCAGGGAAGGGGCAGAGAGAGGGAAACACAGAATCTGAAGCAGGCTCCAGGCTCTGCGCTGTCAGCACAGAGCCCAACGCGGGGCTCGAACTCACGAACTGCGAGAGCATGACCTGAGCTGAAGTCAGACGCTCAACTGACTGAGCCACCCAGGTGCCCC
>NW_024412395.1:58202342-58401430 GCF_014898765.1 Herpailurus yagouaroundi | reverse complement strand
TTTTTTTTTTTTTTTTTTTTTTTTGAGAGAGAGAGAGAGAGAGACAGCACGAATGGGGGAAGGGCAGAGAGAGAGAGAGAGAGAGAGGGGGACACAGAATTCAAAGCAAGCTCCAGACTCTGTGCTGTCAGCACAAGCCCAACGCGGGGCTTGAACTCACAAAGTGCGAGATCATGACCTGAGCCAAAGTCAGATGCTTAACTGACTGAGCCACTCAGAGGCCCCTTTTTCCAAAGTGTTTTTGTCCTCCAGTATGCTTAGCTTGAGTCAGATAGCAGCGCACACCACCAACACCACAACTGGGCAAATGAAGACGTTCACCAATGTAGGGGGAAGGTCTGACAGAAAGGCAGGACAAAAATTAATAAGATATCTGATAGAAGTCAAAAAGCAAATTAAAAGTGAAGTGTTGTGTGTGTGTGTTGCACGCGCATGCATGCACAGGACACTGTGTGCATGGATGTGAATGTGTTTTCAGGAACACCTCTGTCCATCTGAGACTAAATCCAGGTATGATTCAAGACATGGAATTGGGGCTGAGGAATTGGCCCCACATCCGTCTCTGCCTCACTTGATAGATTGCTTCTTTACTGCAGGTGATTGCTTTATTCAGCCCTAAGAGTAGAAACTTTTTTTTAAGAATGCTTCATGTGATTTTATGGCACAAACCAATAAAAATATTTACTGGATCTATAAGTAAAAGTATATAAATTCTTATTTATCTTGCCACATAGAGGAGCCATGAAAAACATGGAAAGTTGAGTCTGTTTTTCTCCAAGAAGCTACCCAACGACATGCTGAGGCAAGAGCAGAGAAATGCTTAAGTTTCAGAAGTGACAAAGAGGCCCTACTATACTTTTGGGTGCACAGGATGGGAAATAGTTTCTATTGAATGCATGAATACCGAAATATTTATTCTGATCAGCTCACTGGAAAGTGATGATTGGGTGGTTAGCCACATATATGCCCATGGTGACAGATTACATTCCTAACTCCAATTAGCAAGCCAAGAAGAGTATGGAACAAAGGGAGAGAACATGGGATCAGGCCAGTAACATGAATGGAAAACCCAAACCGAACCATGTCCTGGTCAGTGGCTCACACCATCCTCTTCACCCCCAGTATGGCCCACTGTTGCCCTTAGCTTCTAATTTTAATGCCAGTGTTCAGGTTTTCCTCTCCCTGACTCTCTTCTCATGAGGGAGTGTGGAACTTTATAACTGGGACCCATCATCCCAGCACACATAAGGCAGGGGCAGGTGGACTTTTACCAAAACTGGAAGTTGAGCTTCCATTTATCTTTGATCCCCCAACATTATCCTTCTCTATCATTCACAGACCTCCAGGTGCCTTAGGCGTCATGGTTCAGCATTAGTGTTTGTTTATTTCTATGAATTGTTATTAGTGGAAATCCTTTGATAAGCCGTAATTTCAAGCTACCGAAACAAGGGAGGATGATGTTCCTTAGACTTTAGTGGTTTGTTAATAAAGTGCAGAACCAACCCACCTGGTCCCTATTGCTGGTTTCTAAACCCTGATCCATCATCAGGAGCTGATGTCCCAGACAGCCTTGCCTCTTGAAATATCACATCATGGTGATATTTCAGGCAAGCAGGAGAGAGAGCTCACCTGGAATTGTAGATCTACCCCCACATCCTGGCATGTATGCAGTTATCCATTAAATCCATGTTGAGATCATATTTGTGCATGAAGTTGCATTTTTTTTCTTTGCATTATTCTCGCCAAGAGTTAGGAATTTCTTTTTTTCTAATTTTATTTTTTGAGAGAGAGACAGAGAGACAGAGCATGAGTGAGGGAGGGGCAGAGAAAGACACACACACACAGAACCTGAAGCAGGCTCCAGGCCCTGAGCTGTCAGCACAGAGCCTGATTTGGGGCTCAAACCCACAAATCATGAGATCATGACCTGAGCCAAAGTCAGACACTCAACCGACTGAACCACCCAGGTGCCCCAAGAGTTAGGAATCTCTGACAGTCTTTTGCAAATTTGTTTGTGAAATTAACATCTAAGTCTACTCACTAAATCCAAACCTTTTTTTTTAAGTTTATTTATTTATTGTGTGTGTGTGTGTGTGTGTGAGAGAGAGAGAGAGAGAGAGAGCGGGGGAGGGGCAGAGAGAGGAAGGGAGAGAGAATCCCAAGCAGGCTCCACACTGTCCGTGCAGAGTCCAACACGTGGCTTGATCCCACCACCAGCAGATCATGACCTGAGCCAAAATCAAGAGTCAGATGCTTAACCGACTGAACCACCCAAACACCTCACTAAATCCAAACCTTTGAAAAAATTATAGCATGCCAAGGCTAACAGCAGAAAAGTTAACAGTGTCAGATGAAGTTGTTTTGTTTATTTTCTAAGATGCCTGGGTTGTTCCAAAAATTAATATAGAGTGGGTACTGGTTAGAGTAGATGGTGTTTAAGCTATAAGAAGCTGACATTTGAAGTGTCCTTTTCTTTTAGGTAGAAACAATGTTGATCAAATCTACTTTATTTGATATAGGATCTCTATTATTTCCTAAAGGTTATTATTATTATTTCCTAGGTTATCCTCTATATATCTCTTTTGTAATATTGTCTAATTCCATATTCATCTTTGAGTACTCATCAGGTGGACTTAGGGACTTGGATGAACTGCCAGTGAATGTAGAGTTTATCATCACTCACCACACAATTACAGAGTCCCTGCTATGTGTCCTACAAGCTGCCGGGCACCGTGGAGTGTGGAAGAAGTCTCAGTGGCTGTGCCTTCCTTCTTTTGGGTAATACTGCAGCAGAGAGGGGCAGCAAGGACTCAGGCAACACTCACAGTGCAGTAAGTTGTGGTTGAGGTGAGCAAGAGGCTATTAAGTTCCAACCAAGTATGTGAATCAGAGAAGCACCGTACAGAGGGGATAGGTGGTTCTGGCAGGGCCAAGGAGAAAGGCAGCAATTTGCTGTCTAGAAAGACCATGCTGGATGGGCAGCACTTGCTTTAGGGACTTACTTCCTCCTTAGAGGGATGAAGCAGGCTATCTTGCCACTCAGAGTCACAGGGCCAATGAGCTCAGATTGGAGCCTCAACTCCAGTACCTCTCTGGAGGGGTCAGGGGCCTCTCTATGTGTCTCCTTCTACAAATAGCTCTGGTGATGGTACAAACAAATAGTGCATTAGGTTCACTCAAAATTAGAAGGCTACTTGACTCACATATGTTGCCTGATCTTGGATTTCTGCATACATGTGTGTCTATGTGTGGAGGAGTCACAAGAGTGGTTGGCAGAAAGTCCCACAAGCTCAAATCCACCAGAGGATGTTGTGGCATGGCTTGGAGCTAACTAGTAAAGTAACTTTCCATGAGATTATCAGGTCTCCATCCACTCATTCAATAAATGTTTCGTGAGTTTCTTCCAGGTGCCAGGCACAGCCCACAATAGTAAAAACTATGCTGGACACCTAGGACACAAAAGTAAAGAAGACAGACACAATCCCTACCTTCCTGTATCAGACATTTAACAAATAATTACATAATGTATTACTGATGATGCAGGGATGCCCCACCTCTCTCAGGGAGCCGTAAGCTGGAGCTTCCCACCTAAGTTCAGGTGTGCGGCTCCCCCACCAGCACTTCTGTAAGTATGTAGGATCCTACCCCATTTTCTTGGCTTTATTGGTATCCTTAGATATTATGTATTTGGGGACTGAGCAGAGGTGTTGCTGCCCAGAGAAGTGTCACTCCCATTGAGTGATCAGTGGGTTAGGTGCTGACATTGATGAGCTAAAGTCTTCACCAGTCCCCCATGGGAGGAGTAGCTGGTCAGTCCTCGAGTGCAAACAATGGGAGGTTTCCACTTGAGCAAAGGCAGCACAGTCCATGTGTGGATCCTGATTCAGCTACTAGGTGCTCCTGGGAGCTCAAATGATGCTTCCATGGTGGTCCTTTGCTAGATGCATCTACATCCTAGGCAAGTGCACTGGGATCAGCTGCCAGGCTCCCAGACACTCTCTCCTTCCTCTCTTACCCCATTCCGTGACCTCTGTGAGGTGGTGACATTCTTCCTTCCCCCTTTCTTTTCTCCCCCAGGAGCTCCTTTGGTTCTTTCAAAATAGATCCTGATGGCCCATTGAATCAGAGCCCCACTCCACTGAGAACAAGTTCCTTTTCTTGGAGAACACAGAGGGCTGCTTGACAATCACATTTTCCCCAGAAGAGAAAGGGAAGGGTTTGCTGCTGAGTGAAGCAAAGAAAGGGAAAAACAAAGACAGTGTTTTTCCATATGAAGAGTCTCTATCTATCACCTGCCACCACAAAAACTGTGACCAGAGCTTTGAAAGAGGGCTTCTGGGAGCTCTGACCACAAAGGACAGAGCATGGTTACCGCCCAGGTACAAGAGCAGGCTGGTGGACAGTGAGGAGGAGTCAGTCCTGGAATTACAGGCAAGGCAGGCTCCTGGGCTGTGGTCCAAGACTGCAGTGGGAGCTTGGCCAAGCTGGTACCTCACAGGCTCTAAAGGCTGATTAGGCAAGTCCTGACTCAAGCCATTTTCATCAACCTGGGGTCCTGCAGGTCTGTGCGTCCTGGTATTATGCCATCTTCAGGCGAGATGGGAACTCTACTCTGCCCATGCTGTGCTCTGCCTGGAATAGTCCATGTTTCCTAATGCTCCTGGTGAATTTGTATTCCTCCTTCAGTGCCTACATCAACTGATCCTCTTCCACTGAATGGAGGCCTCCTATATGCTCCCTCCTCTTGTTGCCTCTGAACTTGATGCTTCTAATTTTTCACTAATTATTCTGTTCACTCTTCTTCCTCCCTGCATAGACCATGGGCATCTCAGGAATGGAGTCTTCATCTTTTCTTAGGTTTCAATACAAGCTTTATGACCTTGAGAACCTTTTAATCATAGTAAATAGTTTTAACATTTTAAATTATTCTAAATATACTTTATAAAGCTGAAGTTTCACGATGATTTAAAATTAAGGCAGTGGTACTAAACTAGACATATTTCATCAAACTCTCCCAGGGATTCCTATAGTGCCCTGTATTTCCCCCATCACAGCACTTACCACACTGTATGGTCATTGCCTGTTTGCTTCGTTGTGTCCCCTGACAGACTGTGAGCACAGGGACCACATTGATTTCATAACTGTATCTGTAGCACAGTGCAGCGCCTGTCGTAGGCTTAGGCACCCAGTACAGGTGTGTTGAATGAAACTGAACTAAATTCAGAGGTCTCCTAAGGGAGCAGGTAGAGTTGATTTTTCAGGGTCTAGTCACCAAAATCCTTTATGTCCACTCCTTCCTTCTTTGAGGCTAATATCAGTATAAAAAAATTGGGGCGCCTGGGTGGCTCAGTCAGTTAAGCTTCCGACTTTGGCTCAGGTCATGATCTCGCGGTCCGTGGGTTCAAGCCCCGCGTCAGGCTCTGTGCTGACAGCTCAGAGCCTGGAGCCTGTTTCGGATTCTGTGTCTCCCTCTCTCTCTGACCCTCCCCTGTTCATGCTCTGTCTCTCCCTGTCTCAAAAATAAATAAAAACTTTAAAAAATAATAATAATAACAAGTATAACAGCAACATGCCAACAACAACCATAGTTATAACAGTCACTATTACTTAGTGTTTCTTATTTTCAAGCACTGTGCTAGACTCTTCATGGATGTTATTTCATTTACTCCTCACAGCAACTGCACAACATAGGTTTATTATTATGTCTTCATGGAGGATGCTCAATTTCAGGCTTACTTCAGCTTCTTGCCCATGACCACTTAACAAGTAGGGTCGGGGATAGGATTAGAGCCCATATCTGCTGTGAAGAGGGTTCTAGGCAGCTACCAGATAAATTGAATAAGTAACTTCAAGAAAAAACAATTACTAGAATCTAAACCACACTTTTTTGGAAACATCACTGTACAACACCCTGATTGAGTCAAACCTTTTTTTTAAAGGATAGCATTGTTAGGTTGATGTCCTATCAGTTGTTGGCAGTGAATTATTTTTTCCCAACATTTTATTATGAAAATTTTCAAACATAGAAAAAGTCAAAAGAATTGCATAGCAAACCCTCATCAATCAGTGGCTTTTCACTTAATTGGGCAACCCTTGTATTCTGCCTTCCATCCCCCAAATTTGCTCACCACCCAGAGCCACTCCATCTCTGAGTAAATCACTGCTGTACTTATTGAAGGGATAATGTTTACAACAATGGTTCTCGGGGCATCTGGGTGGCTCAGTCAGTTAGGTGACTGACTACAGCTCGGGTCATGATCTCACAGTTCGTGAGTTCGAGCCCCGCGTCGGGTTCTGTGCTGATAGCTTAGAGCCTGGAGCCTGCTTCGGATTCTGTGTCTCCCTCTCACTCTGTCCCTCCCCTGCTCATTCTCTGTCTCTCAAAAATAAATAAACATTAAAAAAAAATTGTTAAAAAAAAAATGGTTCTCAAATGTTAGCAAGCATCAGAATCACCTGGAGGGCTTGTTAAACACAAATAGAGTTTCTGATTCAGAATTTGCATTCATTTTTTTTAATGTTTATTTATTTTTGAAGGAGAGAGAGACAGAGTGTGAGTGGGGGAGGGGGCAGAGAGAGAGGGAGACACAGAATCTGAAGCAGACTCCAGTCTCTGAGCTGTCAGCACAGAGCCTGATGCGGGGCTTGAACTCGTGAACTGTGAGATCATGACCTGAGCCAAAGTCTATGCTTTACCAACTGAGCCACCCAGGCACCCCCAGAATTTGCATTTCTAACAAGCTCCTAGGTGATGATGTAGCTGGTCTGGAGTCTACACTTTGAGAATTACTGGCTTGGGGAAATTTTCCCTGAAAACCACAAGAGATGTTTCTCTCTAGACTCAGAGATAACATAGCTGTGTCTCTATGGGTTTCCTTAGCCCTTGTCTTTTTAAAAAATCTTGTGAACTCTGTAAATTATCTAACATACCAGATTCTCTTTGTAGTGGTTGCTGGGATGCTTACAGACAAATTTCTGACTATTCTTACAAATGTCTTGATGCTAGGGCATGCATTTTGTCTAGTAACTTCACTTCTGATCGTGATTTATATTCCTATCCTTAGCTTCCCTTTGATTTGTCCTTCTGGCCTATTTTTATTTTTCCTTATGCTTTGTTGTTGCATAGATTTTTGTAATCCACATTAAACCTTTTTTGTTTTTTTTTTTTTTAATTTTTTTTTCAACGTTTATTTATTTTGGAGACAGAGAGACAGAGCATGAACGGGGGAGGGGCAGAGAGAGAGGGAGACACAGAATCGGAAACAGGCTCCAGGCTCTGAGCCATCAGCCCAGAGCCCGACGCGGGGCTCGAACTCACGGACCGCGAGATCGTGACCTGGCTGAAGTCGGACACTTAACCGACTGCGCCACCCAGGCGCCCCTAAACCTTTTTTGGAATAAAGTTTATGTATATACCACTACCACTAGCAACAACAAAACAACACTTTGATATACCACATCGACTAAACTTTATTAAGAAAGTAGTAAACTTTTCTAACAGAAAAAAATTTTTTAAGAAAAATTGCCTCAGAGTGCTCACCTCACTTAGGGACCACAGGCTTGATTTTATATTAAAGACTGAACACATCATCATCTCTCAGTGCTAATTCTATTTCACCTTACCCCCTGCCTTTAAGACCATTGTAATGTACTTGATGCAAGATGGATTAATCTTGTACTCTTACTTTTAAAAAATTTTCTTTAGTAAAGAAACTACAGAAAACATGGTAATATATAAACAAATATTGTGCCAACTGACATGAGATATCTGTATGTGTTTAAGAAGAAATACTTGATACCTTTTTTAAAAAAAAAAAAACTTATCTTTTATCTTAAATGCCACATACTACAAAAAAATAAAATCTCCTTTAAAATGACGAGTTTCTTTGAAATGCAGTGTTTAAATGTTCAGTGCTGCAATGGAGACTGTTTAATTCATAAACATAAATAATAAGGGCACATTAGAAATATGAAAAGCCAGTGTTAAAAAGACAGTCACATAAAAGAAAGTTTCTCTATTTCAAAAGGTAACGGTCACTCTGATGTTTCTTTTACTTTTGGTTCTCACCATGACAAGAAAAATTTGTAGGAACCATGCCTTCTAAGGCTTATGTTGTTGCATGAAAGAAAACAAAGATCTTTCCTGAGATCAATAGAAAACAGGTATAGCTAAGATTGTTTAACTAGGACTGCTCAAACAGAAATAAAAGAAAAGCCATAAGATTTTTAACTTCTGGTGAAATTTCTGAAAATCTCATGTTAAGAGATGATAAAAGCTTCATTCTCCTATTAAGAGATTCAAAGTTATAGGTCTACTCGAGTCTAGAAAACCAAAGTGAATTAAGCAGTAATTGAGGATAATTAAATATTAGTAAGAAAAGGGACATATTTTGTACCTAGGAGCTAGTATTTCTTTAAACTTTCCTCTCTTTTTCAAGACAGTGATTTTTGACTACCAATTTTCCTTGCTTTTATGCACTTAATAAAGACAAGTACATAAGATGCCCTTTGACTTACTATGTAATGGGAAGCTTTGGCCCTCTTTAGGTGAAGCTTAGGTATTCATGTGTACCAAGATTCTGGGAGGGAACAGCTGCCAGCATGTACATAACAGATTTTGAATGTACGTAAGGATCACCTGGTGAGTTTGCCAAGCTACAGAACCCATGTTAAACTACAGAGGAGTTAGAAGAAAGCTATGGACCCTCCTCCGCAAATCACAAATAATCACATTCAAACCAGTTGCACACATGCTTCAGGGACCCACTTACTGCTTTAATGTATATACTTAAAAACTCTAGATGATAAAGTGACTGTAAATATTACAGTGATTTATGTCACTGCAGAGAAGGAAATCATTGCTATAGGATGAGATAGGAATGAATGAATGGGACTGAACTTGTAAAGAAGTTGAGGTTTGAATTTCTGTTGGCACAGAGTAAGAAAGAAGTCAAACCTAATGGGGGAGTAGGGGTAGAATAATCTGAAATGTGGAGGGAAAGATGAGAATAAGGATGATGAAATGCCCAACCTGATGCTTACATACAAGGCTAGAAGATTGTAACACTGGATGGGCAATGTTTATGAAGAGCCTTGAATGCTGAGCTAAGGAATTTCACTTCATTCAGCAAGCCACATTGAACACTTACAGGTATTTGAAGAAGGAGTTACATGATAAAAATGGTGTAGGCTGAGTTAAAGGGATAAAGCCTATGTTTTAATACATAAACATGTTAAAATATGTTTATATTTTAATCTGAGATAAGATAGGACCTTACAATTCTTTTAAAAATATTTCTGGACAATTCTTAGGCATTTATATTCGTTCTTCTGTTCCACATATAAACTGAGCCCGTCAGCTGCAGTGTTTGATCATCTCACTATTGTTTGTCTGGCCCCAAGAACAGGACTCAGATCTTCACATCACTGCCACACAGGCTACCAGCTGGCTCACAGATTTTGTGGCTTCTGGTGGTGTTTTTGCAGACAAGTGAGTGGGTGTTACCTGCCAATGTGCTAGGCCGGCACCTTCTCTGTGGGCCGCACGCTGTTGGGGCTTTGTAGCCCTCTTTCCTTTGAACTCTGCATCTTTCCCCACATGGTTCACGTGTTGTGGGTTCCCAAATATCCCAGCCTCCCTGTTTAGAAGTTGATTTAGGAAAGTAACACTATTCTGTACTAATAAGAAATTGTGTCCTCTTCCCCCCACCCCCCACCCCCACCCCCGAACAAAAACAGAAATTCGTTAAAATGTCACTCTTCACCGCTGGAAATGTGACTATATACTATGGAAACAACTAGTTACTTCTAGTACTGTTAATCCCTCTAAAGCCTGAGTGCATCTGTGTGTGTTTTAAGCATTTCTCACCTGTGTCCCAAATGTCAGAGAAACCTTCCCAAATTTCTGACAGAAAGGATCCCATCTAGATAGAAGGATCCCTCATCTTCCTACTCTATACCCAACATCTCCCCTGTTTGCTGCTTCCCTTACTCTACACTTACCTTGCCTGGTCAAGGGTAGTATCAGCCCCATGAATGCTCTGCTGACCAGTCGGAAGCTAAAGTCATTTGCCTGAAGTCTTCTTCTGCTCCTTCAGAAGATGAGTTATTGTTTTCAGGATGGTCTTGTGAGTATTGAGCTGACTCTGTGTTCCCTCTAATCAAAACAAAGCTAACAACTGAGGCTATTCCTAAGGCAGCTGTGAGCTTAGAGACTTCCCAAACGAGTTCATATGTCTGAAACATGGTCCCCTCAAGGGGATCAAGGCTGTTCATCATGAAAAATGGATTGATAGCTATCTGGATCTAAATCCCAAACACTACCTTGGTACATCCAAATTAGCTTGCATAGAACAGGGATGGGGGACCCTCTTGGCTTGATATCAGCCCATTTTTTAGAGGCAGTGTAGTGGTTAGGAGCCAGTCTCTAGAACCAGATGCCCCGGGTTCAAATCTGCCTCTGCCAATCACACCTGTGTGAATTTGAACAGATTGCCTATCATCTGTTCCAGTTGCCTCATCTGTAACATGGGATTAAAAATATTCCTTCCTTCTTAGGACCCTTATGAGGAGCAAATGAGTTAATATGCATAAGGTGCTAGAACAGTGCCTGGAATGTAGTAAGAGCTATAAAAGTGTGGCAATATAAGAGCTTTGCGATCCGTTCCACATCACCACAGCTCAGTCTCCTGTCTTCATTAATCCCAGGATCCTAAAGCCCCCACCTTCTGCTCTTGTCCATAGGGGGCAGTGAGTGAGTGGGCTGGATTGGCAACAAGTCATTTTTCCTTTGAAATGCTTGGGCTGGACCACCACCCACTTTGTTGTTTCTTCCCATTTTCTGAGCATCACAAAATGTAATATTCATGTGTCAGGGGATCCAGGATTGTATTTTAACATTTTACAGCCTCTTTGTAAAGCTACCTTTTCAATTTTAGAGGAGGCAGTTTTATGAGTCCCTTTGATAACCACTTAACTATTAAGACCCAAACAAAGAAGAGGAATGGTCAAAGGATATCAGGTACTCCCAGCCAGCTAGAGTCCCACTTCTTGAACATTATTCAAATTAGCTCCAGGACTCATAATTCTGTGTTTTCATTTATTGCTGCAGTAAAGTAAATGGTTCTTTTATCCAAATGTTATTTCCTGGCTATTAATTCAGTAGTTATTTTGGATTGTAGCACTCCTCTTTGATTTAGGGATATGGTGCCTTATAAATATTTAAAAGTTGAAGACTGACACTTGGAGAAATTGACTTTGATTTGTTTTGTTAATATCCCGTGTCTACAGTAATTATAGGTTTGGAAGATGTGGTCCCGTTCTCAACTTATCAAAAGACATGCAGAGCTTGTATTTCTATAACAAGGAAATTTGGCAACCGAAGGCTCTTCCCAAATCTTTTGCAAACTAGACCTCCATGCACACCTGCTCAGGACACACACTACTCTTAATTCTTCATGATTTCCTCCAGAAGCTGCTCTTGAAACCAGGAATGTGGATGAAAACTATCTGTACTTCTCAAAATAGCTGCAACTGGTCATTTCTGAAAGGCTTGGGACTTTCTCTGCATCTACAAGTGCCAGCAAGGGTTTACGACAGGGCTCAGGGTGATCTATAGACTGGTATGATTTAACTGTGGATCAATCAACCTATTAGGGGAAAAAAGACAAGGTCAATAAGTATGGGTCTTGGTGAACCAGAGGTCACCCTACATTTTTCAACCTAATGTTCTTATTTCCTTTCCATTAACATTTCATAATGAAAAAATGCCTATATTCTTTAATTTTTAAGATAATTAAGTGAATTTAGTGCCTTTGAAGTGTAGAGGATTTATAATGGCGTCAGGGAATACACTATTAATAATCTACAAGACAGAGGCCACCTGGAAAGCAGCACAGGCTCCATTGCCATTTATGCTCCTCAGCAACCAACTGCAAGGTTTGACGGGGGGGGGGGGCGGTTAGACTTCCTTTGCCAACTCAGAACCAGACTCTTCCCCTGGGAACAGAAAAACTTGTGTCTTTTGGGACAAGGCTTCGACCCTCTTGGGAAGTGGTTTTCCAGTTGTATTAGGGTTTGAACTTGAACAAACTACAACAAGCACAGATACTCTAAGTACATAGACATCCATGAAACATGTGGTGGAAGCAGAGCGTCCTTCTGGCGTTTCCCTCAAGAAAGAAACACGGCGGCCACCTCTAAGATTGTTACAGCCTAAAAGGCAAGGTCAGGATTGACACACGTGAGCACACAGGGGTACAGAATAAGAGAAAGGTGTGCATGGTTGCCGCCAGGCCCATGCACAGAGAAACAAAGGTTTCTAAAAACCAGAGGTTGGCCTACTTCTGAGTTCTCCAGGCTGATCATTTAAGGCATCATTTAATAAACATAATTCCAATAATTTTTGGACAATGGTAGAATAAACTCATTTTCTTCTGTTCCTTCCTCGGGCCCCACTAAAAAACAATAAAGGGATTTTTTTTTAAGGCATAAATTCTCAAAAGCAAAGAAATTAGGAGAGGACTGGACAATACCAAAATTTCGAAAGCTAGAAAAAAGATGGATGAGTATTAAGTAATTTAGCAAACCCAAGAAAGCCAAAATAAACCAGCAATGGGAAAAGCTGAGAAGCAAACCAATTTATACCACAGAGCCCCTCTTAGATAGCTCCACAACTGGCTAATTAAGTACCTTTGGAAGTGGGGATGAAGGTGGGGCTATGTACAGGAAAACAGGGAATCTAAGAAGCAGTGACATCTCCAGATCCTTTGCCTCACACCCCCACTTCATAAACACTGGGAGCTGTGTTGGCTTAAGATGGTATAATAGCTGCTCTTGGGGTTCGGAAGACACCAGCATGGAGCTTGAGGGTAGGAGTGCAGGCTGAAGACACTGTTGAATGAAAAGCTAGGAACCCATGCTGAGGCTCTTCCCCCAACCCCCTTCCCAGCCAGGCTCCACCCACAAGATTCTTCTCTGGGGAATCTGAGTAGCTAAAGAGCAAAGCTCTAAAGGTACCTGCATTTGGTGGCTTTCCCAAGGAAACAGGTCAGTTAGACTCCCCCTCCAGAGAAGGCAGCAGAAGCTCTAACAGGAGCTATAGAGCCTGACTTGTAAACTGAAATTCAAAGATGACCACATAGCTAAGGAAAACCTCTAACACTCTAAAGCCTCTAATATATGAAAATGATTGCTCAAAAGATAAGCTGATTGAGACAGAGACTAAACCATCAGCAAATTAATGGATAAAGAAAATGTATTACAGTTGAACCTTGAATAACATGGGGGTTAGGGGCACCAACCCCCATGCAGTCAAAATAATGCATGAAACTTTTGACTTCCCAAAAACATAACTGCTAATAGCCTATTGTTGACCATAAAGAGTTGGTTAAACATACTTTGTATATTGTATTTATTAGGTACTGTATTCTTACAATTTTGTTAAGAAAATCATAAGAAAGGGGCATCTGAGTCTTGATCTTGGCTCAGATCATACCTGTATCAGGCTCTGTGCTGACAGCGTGGAGCCTACTTGGGATTCTTTCTGGCCCTCTCTCTCTGTCCTTCCCCTGTTTGCACACACACTCTCTCTCTCTAAAAATAAATAAACTAAAAAATAATAATTTTTTTAAAGAGGATCAAAGAAAGAGAAAATACATTTACAGTACTATGCCTTACTTATTGAAAAAAGACACATACAGGGGTGCCTGGATGGCTCAGTCAGTTAAGCGTCCGGCTTTGGCTCAAGTCATGATCTCATGATTCATGGGTTCGAGCCCCATGTCAGGCTCTGTGCTGACAGCTTGGAGCCTGGAGCCTGCTTCAGATTCTGTGTCTCCCTCTCTCTCTGCCCCTCCCTAACTTGCACTCTGTGTGTGTGTGTCTCTCTCTCAAAAATAAATAAACATTTACAAATCTTTTTTTTAAAAAAGACACATATAAATGGACTCATACAGCTCAAACCCATGTTGTTCAAGGGTCAGCTGCATACACATACTGTGGAATATTAGCCGTAAAAAAGAAGGAAATGCTGTCATATGGTACAGCATGAATGAACTTTGAAGAAATTATGCTTAAGTGAAATAAGCCAATCACTGAAAGACAAATGCTACATGATCCCACTTATATGAGGTATCTATAGTAATCAAACTCATAGAAACACAAAATAAAATGGTGACTGCCAGAGGCCTGAGAGGAGAGAAGATGGGGAGTTGTTTATTGGGTGCAGAGTTTCAATCACACAAGATGAAAAAGTTCTAGACGCCTATCGTACAACCATGTGCATATAGATAATACTGTACTGTATTTATTATTGTTCTTCTGTGTTGTGGGGAATAACCAGTGTTTAGATTTTAATCTAGAAATGTAAGCTGTTATGGAGGAGCATGCAGTTGGGAAGGAAGTTCCAGAATGTTTAGAATGTCCAGAGTTGGATTTCATTGCTCAGCCAAAATAATCCCAGGGTACAGATTACCCCTTGCATAATTTATACCCAGCAATTAGACTAGAAATATGAATCCAGAATGTCTCTGATAACCTGAAAAGGTGGAAATGATTCCCTTACCAAGAGTGGCCCAAAGGATATGGTTAAACTCAATGAAATCAGCATGAAAATGATCCCCAAGGATTTTTTCTTCCCTTTAAATTTGTGTGGGGCAACTGATTGACAGCTGCCTAATGTGAGTGTTTTGAAAACCCTGAATACGTATGACCAGTATTGTAATTAACGTTGTGATGTTGATATAGAATGAAACTAAATGATATTGTAAATTTATTCTTTTGATGAAACATATGCTTGTGCTGATCCTCCAAACAATTATATTTTATTAAGAGAACATTTTGTGCCAGAGATGTGATGTCTGATCCTTTTCATCCTTCTGAATATACAGAACACATGGTAGCAAAGTGCATGTGCACAGCTACAGGATATAAGGATACAAGAAACAAGGATTTAAGAATACAAGAAACAAGGCAAAGCAGTGTATTCCCATGTCCTCCTCTGAATAGCAGCAATTAAAATTCACAGCTGCTGGCTGCCCAGATGTTTCTTGCATTTAGTGCTTTGTAATATGCATCAGTATATATTGTATGGCTGCAGTTTCAGTAAACTAGGCAGCTTTGTATTCTAAATTCTGCAGACTAGATCCAGTGTGTATATTTTTTCTTCAGATTAGCTTCCTTCCCCCCTCCCACCCTCTTCATTTGCTTGGGGCATTTGCAGTTCAGAAACAAAAGACATTTCCAGCTCAGAGTTTAGCTGTATCAGAGTGTAAGTGCAGGTCAGGTCTGATTTATGTCGCATGTCTGATAAGCAGGAAAGGAGAGCAAGATGAGGGTTTTGGAAAAGCTGGTGAACTTGGCTTGACTTATATCTTCTGTTTTGTAGGCAGCCAACATCCCTCTGGTGTCAGAACTTGCCATCGATGACATACATTTTGATGACTTTTCTCTTGATGTTGACGCCATGATCACAGCTGCCCTGCGGATGTTCATGGAGCTGGGGATGGTACAGAAATTTAAAATTGACTATGAGGTAAGATGTTCCATGTTGGGTGACCCCAGGAGTGTACATGGGACAACATGGTAGCCAGGTTTCCCAAACTGAGTGTGATAATACTCAGCCTGCACACCTCATGGGATTGCCATGAGAATCATGGGAGCTTTGTGGGAGGACTTTGGTTGTTGAAGATCACTCAGACAGAAGGCATCGTTTTGATGACAGCCCACTGGAGACACATACAACTGCCTGATACAACCTCTCCCTTCCCATTTCAGACACTATGTAGGTGGCTCTTGACAGTGAGGAAAAATTATCGAATGGTTCTGTACCACAACTGGAGACACGCCTTCAATGTGTGCCAGCTGATGTTTGCAATGTTAACAGTAAGTGTGTTCAGTGGTGGTGGAAGGTCATCTGTCATTTGTATGGACCTACAGCCTTCTCCTTCATATTTCAATTTCTCTGACAAATTGCCATATGATTTATTTTACACTAGAACTTACCTGCCCTGGTTATGGGAGTATATATTTCACAACAATTTCTGAACTTTAAAACTGTAAAATCACTGACACCTTGAAGCAGGTGTAGTCTTGGAATGATTGCTTGAGTCTCTTTTCAATGTTTTATCTCGGGAAACTGGTTCCTTTTACAAAAGAAATGCTTGGATTTTCAAAGTAATCTTTTTGCAGAGGATATGGGTATGAGTAACAGAACAAAGAGATCACTAGGTAAGACTCTCTAGGCTGGTGGAAAGCCATAGTAGGGGTGTGTGAGCATTACCCACAGGCACATGGAAGTCCTGAGAGAATGCCAAGGAAGATGGCAAAACATAAGTATTTACATGTAAACATATATGTTTACTTTCAAGCTGCTGACTCTATATGTGTATGTGTATTGACATATTTACCGTATAAAATAGAACACAAGTTTCAGATTATTATAACATAAATTTAAGTAGCTTCCATCTTTGTAACCACACTAAAATTGAAACCCAAGATAGGGAACTCCAAATGACATACATTTTCCTTTGGCCAGATGAATAAGGACCGTCTGCACCTTCCTTATGAAGTGCTCTGCCCCGTTCTCTGCCTATTAAAATTTTACTCCTCCGCTAAGGCATTGATCTAATGCCAGTTTTTTCCCAAAGTCTTCCCCTTTCTCCCCAAACATCAATAATTACCTCTGTCTCTGCACTTTGTCTAGTACAACATGTCTTTCTGCTGTGTGTTTTAAGTCACAGATCTCTCATTCTCATGCTATAGAATCAGCAGCTTGAAACTAAAGAGACAATTTCTTATTCTTTCAACATTTACTTGCTTGCCCAACATTTGTTTATTGAGGGCCTCACCAGCATTTTGCATGCAATCATGCACTTGGAACGTTTTCAACAGATGTGTGTTAGATCAACTTGAACTCAAGTGTGCATATAGCATGAAAAGATGGGACCAAAATGTCTTCACTTTTATACTTGAGAACTTGTTTTGGGGCTCCTCAACTGCTTAAGGACTAGCAGATTGGCCTAGAAAAACTGGACTGGCCCTGTTCTTCTGCAACGTGCCCCATAAAAGCAGTTGGTCAGTCAGATGAGGGAGGAAGATGCTTTGAACTATTAGCCTTAATTGCTTGAGGACCAATGTTGCTTTAAGAAAAATAAATTAACCACTTTCATCTTGCTTTTCCGTATCAGATCTCGATAGACAGAGAATAATTTTCTGTGTGCAGAGTTTATGTGTCTAGCTCACAGAAGACATCCAATAAAGAAATTAACGTGTTATTTTGGAGAACCTCTGGATTTATGGTGGATTGCCAAAAATAAGTAAGCAGGAGCCTTGTTCAATGAAGGAAAAAAGGAACGGCCTTGATACTGTGAGTTAGAGATGTCAAAGATAGAAACAGACTTCTATGACAAGCCTTAAAATAGTTGGGATGGGGGAAGTTAGCAAGAGCAATGGCGTCAAGGAGGACACTTAGGAGTAGAAGGAAATACATACAAGTTTTCTTCAGTAAATGTTTCCAAAATACAGACCATCTGGATCCTTTTCAACAACTTGAAGAAAACAGAACTCTCAAACTCTGTCTCTACAATGGGGGTATTCATACTTCCAGAATATTCCAAGGGTATAGTTATTTTTGCAAGCCTGCTCAGCATCCTTGAAGAGTAGCACTGTGTGAGAGGTTTTCAGTTTTGTTTTTGTATTAATGCTAGCTCAAAAAGAGGAGCATTCTCTGTTAACGTTCCCACCCTGACTTTGAAAAGAATACATTGGTGAATGTTAGTTTTTCTCCCTCACGTTGAATTGAGAAGCCACATCTGGAAAAGATATTATTTCCTGGTCATTAAATTTTGCTGAACTTGACTAAGGGTTACAATAGGTTGAAAATGTCAACTTCTGTTCCTAACACAAGCCGTCTCTTCAACTTGACCATGGGCAGCCTGGTTAATGACAATTTTTTAACTAAGAAAATAATTATAGAGATGAAAAAAGATTACTTGGTCAGTGACGAAAAGGGTGAATTTAATTTACTCATCAATTCTAATTTCTGTAATACAACCTCAGCCTATGGCAAAATGATAACCTCCTCACACTCTTGAAGACCGTTAGGAGCTTTCGCTGTTTTGTTCTCATCAGTGATTGTATTTGCATTTGAGTTATCTCATATTGCATTTCCATGTGTTGAATTAGAAACAAGATACTCTCTTAATAAAAAAAAAAAAAAAAAAAAAAATCACCACGCACCCACCACTGGATTTGGCCTGAGTCCCAAAGCCAGAAGAGCATGGCGCACATATGCTAAGTTTTCCTCTAGATGGCGCTCCAAGGCAAAGTTTCCCAGCCAGTTGCCAGGAAAGAAGAGGGAAAAAACCTTCCCAACCTTCCCTCAAAGTATTTCTTTTCTTCTAGGACAAGAGATAATAAGGCACACACTGCAGCACTCTTTTCTTTAAAGAGGCACCAACAGAACCAGTGTGTCCAAAAAGAGCCCCTCCTATCAGGATGAGCTGTATTCTGACTGCCTTGCCCACCCAGCTGTTAGCAGGAATAATACATGCGACCTTACATCTGTGGGTGGGTGTGTATTTTTCTAAGCCCATTGTCTCTGAGAGTGGGAAGATGCATAGTCCTGTATCATTGCTGAGCAAATTATGACACCATGTACAACAGGACAAGCAAATTGTAAATATACGCAGCAGCTTCCAAACCTTTAACCCTGAAGTCATTTTGAATATGAAAAATAAACTTACTGACTCAGAATTACATTTTGCAAAAGTATTCAACCGCATGTCTAGGTAACGAATAGGTTTTGTTCCTTTGGCAGGGGAGAAAAAAAAGAATGGACCACTTTGAAGAATAGGCGATTTGATGTAAAAGGGTGGAAATTTAGCTCACTGGGAACCCTACTAATGATTTCCTAATTTATTCCATGCCTCTGGCCTGAAATTCCAAATTTTGAAATGAAAGCTTCAATATTATTCTTTGCTTCTAAAGAGATGTTTATATAGTTAAAATTTACCAAATATTTTGGATTCCTTGAATAAATACAGCATGTAGTGCCAGCTACTATTTGTGGTTAAAACAAGGAATAAAAACCTGCAGATCAAGAATAATTATACAAATTCTCTTTGTTTGTGGAAGCTTGTAGAATAAATATTCCATTAAGCACATACATAATGAAAGATGAGAATGCATTTCTTATATTAACATGCAGACCAGATAAAGAAAATGGCTGTGCTTTTGTTTGTATTCTGTAAAATAAAAGGTATGTGGTGGTGCTAAGGTTGCAGAGACATTTTTTGGTTTTATAAATGATGTATGAGTTCTGACAGATTCTCCAGGGGTGGGGGGAGAAAAAGGTTTCCTTAAGAGTCAGTGTTCTTTACTATCCCATAAATGTACTCATTAGCACTTTGGGCCATGCCCTGCATCCTGTAGGGCTCAATAGAGATTCATTTGAATGAGTGGATTTAGTTGAGAGTGATATTATTCATGTTGCTTAGTGTCCAGTTTTTTAAAAATCTATAAAACGATGAACAACTATCACTGTTAGAAATCTTGTTTTTCCTTCATATCACACTAAGGTTCAGCTAGGGTTCATATAGAATATTATGATCCTGCAGAATTCACTGGATATGAAAAGAGAAGAGCACATCTTCACATTAAAATTTATGGTGCTGCTGGCAGTGTGGCGCTGGTGGGGGATTGCAGTTAAACACTAATAATAACCAAGTATCACAGCAAACACATTGACACCCCCTGACATTTACTGGGGGCTTCTTAAATCTTAAATGTGGAGGTAGCGTGTTTAAGTCCATATTTGTGTTGTCAACAAGGTTATTTTCAGAGATAAGCCAAGGCATTTTATTGATCATTCAAACTAGAAAGCAGAAGGGACGTTTAGGGAGAAAAATCCGTCCTATTCACCAGCTTGAGGATAATGTGCTGTCTGCTGTCTGCCATTTTCAGAGAAGTCCTTGATTTTTGAGATAGAAAATTTATTCTGGAAGGAGATCTGAGAAGCACAATTAGAACTCTCCTCCCCACCACCCCACCACCCCCAACCTCCCAAGAAGGACAGAACCAATTAAATTTTTTTAGAACCAATTTAATTTTTGAATAAAATTGTTTTCACTAAGTAACCAGAATCCCAATCTCAACAGGAATCTAATTTCTTTGTAGATCGTAACATTGTGAGGTACAAAGACCTGTTTTGTTCTGTAACTGTGTATAATAAAGTGACAAACAATAATCATGTTTATAATTATCAAACATCATTGTATTTCCTTTTCAATGTAAGTAGTAACTACTCTACCTACCTTAAAATAAATGGTAGCATTATCATAATAATGCAATAAAATCTGCATGTTAGAAAAGCCAGTTCTTTAATCTTCATGTAGGTATGTCTTGACTTCCAGTGTAACTTTAAAAGATGGTAAATATTTAATTTAAGAAAAGAGTGATTTTCAATGTATTTGCAGATTATCAGTACTGGGCACTATAAATTAACTATGGAGCTAATCAATTTGAATACTGTTTAAATTACATTTATGACTCCTGCTTTTTAATCATTTAAGAACATTTCTATTTTCATTCTCTCTGGCCACCTCTGAGAGCCCCAATTAGGCACTCCATGCTTCTAGTTGACATTCCCTTTATCCACATTTATTTTATAAAAGGGAAAAGGCAAAGCTACACATAATTAAGAACCTGTGTGCTAATAACCAAACATACAATTGGGCAGAAGGATAATCCAATCCATTTCCTCACACAGGAGAGTAACCTCCATAACTCACTTTAAGCGCTGCCATTCATGAGTTATGGGTCATTCCCTTTCTAGTGAAAATAAATTCTCCCGCACCATCAGCCAGAGCTGGGTATTTTTCTTAGGACATGTAAATTGTAAAAGTGTATGAACATAATCACGTCCGGCATTTCGGGGAACATATAAGCTCTTGCTTATGGACACAGGCTGGTAAGGAAATGAATGTGGTTTCAGGGTTGGGGCTGCCTAGTTACAATATAGGATTTTTGATTAAAGGGAATTTATTCTTGAGATTTTTACGGTGTTGGTAAACTGCTTAATCTGTCGCTTTGTGTTTTATGACACCAGCCGCGTCCTCCAGGTCAGGGAGACCCAGCAGCAGAGCCAGGATCGTTTATCACAGCCTCCATTTTCCACGGTTTATAACTTAGTGATGGCACTTTCTTGGGGCTGAAAACTGGCACTTCAGGGTGTCAAGTTGGGAGCTTTAAAAAGTTTTAATTCTTCATGAGTCCCGTGTTCAATTTTGGCTCAGTGATGGCTAATACAAATTTGGGTAATCTTTGAAGAGCCATCATATTCTTGAAATTCATCAGCCTGGCCTCTTGTACTCGGAGAGGTCTATCTCTGCACAATTAATGTTTGCCAAGTAATCGGCCTCATTTTCTGTACTCACAAACCACATGTTGTATTATATTCAGTTCAGTAGTAATTTATCATAAACTATAAACTATCTTCCCAAACAGGAACAAAAAAAAAATTTCTGCCCTCAAAAATATTGCAAAGCACATATATTTTTAGTGTTGAAAGCTAAGTCCTTAAGAATCAAATATGCTTTTTCTTGTTTCTTCTTGAAATACAAGGTGTGCTGCATGCATGCAGATATATTTCTTATATTATCTAAATTGAAGTAGAAACTGGGTTTTTTTTTCAAGCCTTGTTAAGATACCTACCTGAAAATTCCCATAATTATACCATTTGTATATCTTTTTACACATTTTATCAAAGTATGAGAGCAGAGGTGTTTGGCCAGTTTTTGACTACATCAGATCTTCTTGAGAATGAAACAAAGTGTGTTGACACATGCTGGAGGTTTGCTTTAAAAGACTCTAGCACACAAACCAACAAAACAATACATGTGAACAGGGAGGTGAAACAAGACCAGCAAACCATGGATCCTGTTGAAGTTAGATAATGAATGTGTGGGGGGGTCATCATAGTATTCTAGTCTGTGTATGCTTTTAACGTGCCAAAATAAATTATTTAAGTTATGGTGGTAAGTAGATTAAAAATTAAGTCTTGGAAGTGGTTAAAAAATAACCCAATAAAATTTATTAAAATCAACCCAGTTTCTTTTCATGCACCAAGCGTTTTTCTCAACACACGTAATTACACCAGACAGACCGCTAAGTTTTGCCTTTCTCAGACTTACATGAGCAAACATTTGCCACATTATTTTAGGTTAAGAGTCACAGTATGTCCAAAACATGACTTAGGTTTTACAGTTTGATGAAAAGTGCCTTCGGAGGCTTCTGCTTGTAACAGAAAGTATTCAACAGAAAGTATTTAAATATAGACTGTAAGGTTTTCCCAACTCTTAGCTTGGTAAGGGAAGGGTCATTGTAGACTTAATCAGTATTTGGCTGCATTCATCTTGAGGAAAAAGAGAAGCAAATTTGATCAAACTACCCCACTCCCATGGATAATTAGACAAACTACAACTGGTTTGTGTAACATTACATGCTTTGGTTAAAGAGACACATAAACATAGTGCTGGATGTTGGTCCCCTAACAGCTGGAAAGGTTCTGGTCTCTGGACCTCAAAAATAGGACTGAAGTGCCTCTTTTTCAGCTCAGCACACTGTAAATATTATGGTAAATATTACTATAAATACCAGAGGGGTATAACCATTAAATCTAGATGCTCTGGTTTGTGAAGTAGGGTTTTTTCCCCAGTAGAGGATTGTGGCTCTTAACACCTGTTCTCTCCCTCGTTGACAAAGATAGGATTCTTTTTTTTTTTTAATTTTTTTTTTTTACGTTTATATATTTTTGAGAGAGACAGAGTGCAAGCGGGGGAGGGGCAGAGAGAGAAGGAAACACAGAATCTGAAACAGGCTCCAGGCTCTGAGCTGTGAACACAGAGCCCCATGCAGGGCTCAAACTCACAAACTGCGAGATCATGACCAGAGCCAAAGTCGGACGCTTAACCGACTGAGCCACCCAGGCACCCCAATAGGATTCTATTTTTAAAAGAAGGCAGGATATGGCATCAAGTAGCATCCGTTAGTTTGTAAGCGCTCTTGGTAAGTAATTGAAATCTGCTTCCACCTTAAAGCTTGAGAAAGTCCTCTGCCTAAACTCATTGCTTTGGAGAAACTGAATAGGTTGATGCCCATCAGCCTGCCCCTTGGATTTGTATGTTGAGAGGTAGCCATTCCTTCTTGAAGCAAACAAAACAGAGCCCCAAAGGGAAACATGCTGGGCTTATGGAGCCCAAACATGTGCCTTAACAACTCTCATGACGCTGTTCCACCCACACTGGGGCGTGTGCTCAGTTGGGAGGGTGACTGAAGGCACCCTTCTCATAGCACCGCTGATTCTTGTTCGCAGATCTAAGTTTCACAGATAGACATGAGCATCCTGGATGTGGCATTTACAATGAAGCCCTCAAAGAGTGCTCTTTGGCTAAAACAAATTTGATTTTAATACTGTACCAAACAAAGACCCCAGACAGTGACCCTGCAACACTCTGCACACCAGAAATTAAGAAAACCAGAAATTAAATGTTGTTTCTTTAAATGCTGCGTTTCGGCCCTAAGCTCACATCACTTCCAAGTTGAAGTCATCTGTAGGTCCGTTGAGACATGACACAAATTAGGGATATGGTGTGCAGATTCTTCGAGAAGGGCACTTCCTTGAAAAACCATGTTCATCAAAACCCCTTGGAATGGTCTGAGCAGGCCTCACTGCTCTTCTTACCCCGAAGAGACAAGGATGAAGGGGAGAAGAAAGACTACAAAAACCCATCACACTCTCCCTCAACCTTAGCCAATCCACTGAGGACTCTGCTTCTGTGCCTGGCTGTCAGCATCCACGGAGGAACATTCAGAACCAAGAACCTTCACTTTGGAATTTCTGTGACCATTAGGAATTTCTAGCAGATCATTGGACTCCCTCCCTCCTTAGTCTGCCACGTGGCAGATCTTGAAATCAACAGGATGAACTCAAGAAATCCCTCATCATTCAGTATCTCTGACACCCAAGGTTCAAAAACAAATGTGAAGGCAGAATTTCTGGCATCACTTTCTCAGATTCCCATGCCAGTTCACACATATGACAAGGAGCATGCAGTCCGTAATCTACCTTCTCCAGAAACACAGCAGGGTGGCTGAGCACACTGTTATATATATATTTTTACCTACACACACACACACACACACACACACACACACACACACACGTTCTTTATGGAAATTTTGGATGCAAAGGAAAATTTTTAAGTCACCTGTGATCCCATTACTGGTAACGTTTTGATGTACATACTTACAATCTTTTTTTATGCGTATATTGAGAATTTTTATAAAGTTGGGATGTTACATATAAGCCATTATATCTCTTTTCTCTCCAACCCTCGTTTGTAAATCACTATTTATTATCAGTTATATCTTCATGCACCAGAGCTTATGTTAGGCTCAAGATGTCCAGTGGTTCTGCAATATCAACCTATTACTATTCAAGAATAACATCCTTCATGGTATAAAGCACACACCAACTGATTCTTTAGAGCCATGTCACCTAGCACTCTATCATCACAAGAATATATAAAAGCTGCATAACTGTACCCACACCCTCACCCTAGTGGCTGGAATAGTAAAGTGGATGAGAACACACTCGGGAGCCAGGTTGCCTGAGCTCTCATCCACCTCTGTTACATTCTAACAGTGTAGTTTAGTGCCTCAATATCCTCATCTGTAAAATGAGGGAGATAAGAACAGTGTTTCCCTTAGACGGTTCTTAGAAGGATTAAATGAGTTAATGTGTTTGAAGTATTTAGAACAGTGCCTGGCATACACTGCACTATGGAAGTGTTAGCTGTTGTTAATAATACCCCAAGCCTTTTCTCAGATATACCAGTTGCTTGATACATAATAAGCACTTAATAACATTTGTTAAATGAATGAAGCCTCTGTAGCACCATCTATATTGTGTTGATATTATGACTATTGTTTTTTAAGCCTTTTTGGATTCCGCGGAGCCACAAAGCAACAGTCATTTTTCTCTGCCCATGATATTCCTCCATTCACTAGTGTTGTATGGGATCAGCTTTGAAATGGTCATATATCCTAGCTGGTTTAAATTTTACGGTGACCAGATGAAAGGAAATTACTGGATAGCCTAGGGTACCCCGTGAATCAATCTAATTTTCTGGGTTCTTTGGATCCCATTGATTATATGCTTTGGTGGCCAGAAGCAGGATTATCTCAGCATACGTTTTAAGCCAAGAGAGGACTATTATTGGAAGCCTGCTCAGAGAGTAGCCACAGACTTTTCTGGAAAGGGTGATGTGAGAACTAAGTCTATATGAATTGACCGTCACTTTACTTAGATGTATTGTACCCATTGCCTTACAGTTTTTATATGGACTGTGAAGAAATATAGGTAAGAAAATAGATTAATTTAAAGGTCAATAAAACCCAGAATTATTGGGTCAGGAAGAGAAAAGATATCATTGTATTTGAAAATAAAAGAATAAAATAGAGTCAGGCATGGGATAAATACATTAAATAATACTTTCCACTGCCACTGTGTTCTTTTGATAGTATATCGTCCTCAGCAGGCAGTTGACTTTTTCTCCTCGACATGGGTAAGTGTAGGTCTGAATGAAGACGGTTTGAAGGAAGATGGATGGGGTGGGGGAGGGGCAAACGGACATTTACTGGCAGGTGGACACGTTTCAAGCCTGATGATTCTCGAGAAACCATTTACCAGGCAGCTTTAAATCACAGTCAAGAGATAGGTGCTGCTTCAGTAACTCAGGTATCACAGTTGAGAGAGGTAAATATGTTCTGTGTGACTGTGTGTGTGCTGTACTTCAGGGATTCTTTACTCTGATGATCTAGAGTTGGGTTTCATGGTCTTTGAATACCATAACATTATAGAATAATTTCTGGGAAGAGGGGCCATGACTTTTATCAAATTCTCAGAAGTATCCATGATCCAAATAGTTTAACAGCTCAATGTGGATTCCTAGGAAGGGGCGGGGAGGAAAGTGGCTGCATAGAAAATCA
Organism: Herpailurus yagouaroundi; assembly: GCF_014898765.1. Taxonomy (NCBI): domain Eukaryota; kingdom Metazoa; phylum Chordata; class Mammalia; order Carnivora; family Felidae; genus Herpailurus; species Herpailurus yagouaroundi. Next base: position 58,375,381 of record NW_024412395.1, on the reverse strand, counting down.
CAGTAAAATATATCCCATCATTTTATATAATGGGTGATAACTGATGGCTTAAAAATGACTCAGGGTTTTGATCTGGAGCCTATTAGAGGCATTTGGTTTCAACTCCCAATTAAATATCTAATCTAATTACCTTATTTTAACATTATCCCTATTCTTACTGTTCTAATTCATCAGCTCATTCTAATCAATAACATTTTCACAGGCAAAACCTCTCTAAATTTTAGTGCAGTTCTGTTGTTTACAGCACTGATTTCCACAGTATTGTGGATAATTATTTCATATTTGATAGACTTTCAGGACTTATTATTAGCAAGATCCAAACCCAGCAAAACTGACTTATAGTTTCAGGATATATGAAAGATGACAGACAAAGACCTTTATATCCCTTTTCCCTTCAAAATCACACCAAAATAGGAAGGGAACAAGAAATGGATACACATCCCACCTTTCATGGAACCATAATGTATGAGGGCAGAAAATGGAGGGAGGATGTTCATAGTTTAGTAGAGAAAAGGAAGATCTAACCCAAGTGCCTTTGGGGTGAGGGGATGGAGGAAGTGGTACACGTGAGAAACATCCCCTCCAGAACCTATCAAGGTTTAGGATCCAGAGGCATTAGAGAACACAAAAATGGGGTGAAGTGGAGGGAGGGGGTGATGAAAACACTAAGTCCCCACCCCTTCTCCATATAATCAGAGGCCTACTCTTCTCACCTATGCAGGAGATAGAATATTTGCTGCAGAAACTAAACCCCAGACTTGGGGACACCAGCAAAAGAAAAGTTAAGGTGAAGTACATCCCAAAAATGAGAGAATTATGTGAAAGTCTACATTCTCAAAGATGAGAAGATACAAGTCTCTTTTCTCATAATGTCAACATCCATGTTTACACCGTTTCCAAGCAAGAGATTGGGAAGTCCACAGAACAGGAGTTTAGATACTGACATTTGGGGCTCCCAACAAAAGACCAGCTGGCCATCTGCTCACCTTGTGGGAAGGCCCAGAAATCTACAGACACCACCCCCAAACACTGGTGTGTGGCAAACATTATAATACTTTTAGATGAGTAGACACTCAAGGATATCAGGTGTTTGAGGGAAACCAGCAAACAGAGAGGAAAAGGAGTTTAGAGGAAACAGGTAACAAGGAGCAGAAGAGAATTTCAGAGGAATTATAATTATCTTCAAAGAGATAAAAGACTGTAATGAGAAAAGAATAGCATGCTATGAGAAAAGGAGCAACAGGTAAGAAAATGCTTACAAATTAAAAATATTATTATTCCTGGAAAGAGGGGGGAAATGTGGGAAAGAAGAGGCAAGAAAATAAAAGAATCAATACAGGAAGTCCAATATTCAATTGGAGTTCCATTCAAGAGGGCACAACAGTAAAAAGAAAACTATTTTTTAGAAAGATTACAAAAATATTGTACTGAAGAAACTGAGCCTCCATATTGGAAAAGCCTTACCAAGCCAAATGATGGGGGAAAAGTCCCAAACCAAGCATATCTTTGAGAAATTGCCAAACCCTAGGGATAGAGAGAGGATTCAAAGAGAGAGGAAATCAAATAGCATACAGTGTTAGGAATAAGAACTGCATATACTTCTCAGAAACGGCTTCAGAAGTTAGAAAACATAGAGCAGTCTTTCAACATTCTGAGTGGAAATGTTGCAACCCAGAATTGTAGGGGAGGCTAACAACTGAATGAAGACATTTTCAGTCCTGCAAAGCCTCAAAAGTTAATTCACTCCCCCAGTGTTGAAAAGTTAATACCCTTTCTCACGACGCCACTGGCAGATGTGCTCCTGCGAAATGAGGGGGGAAATGAAGGACAGAGATGTGGGATGCAAGAGCCTGGAGGTCAACCCTGGGAGAGAAAAGCTGACAGCAGACAGAGAATCCAGACCACAGAGCAGGACCAGGCCACCACAGGGTGTCCCCAGGACGGGAAGGCATCTAAGAAATGGTGTGCCCCTTTGGAGAGCTGTGTAGGATGTGAGAAGACTCAGATGTTCAAAGAAATCTTCACTCCAGGAAATAAAAACATTCACATCAGAAGGGAAACAAGCCCCAGATCCTAGTTGGCTCAGCAGTGTCTATGAATAGAGTGCAGATCAGGAAAGCGCTGTATCTGGATTGCATTGTGAGTGTGGGGGAGGGAAGAGAGTACGTGTGAAGATAATTCTCACCCATCACAAGACATCAGTGTTTAAGAGCAAACTCTGGCACCTGTATGCTGGGAGTTGGCCCGCCTCTGCCACGTACTAGCTCTAAGTCCCTAGGCACATTACATAGCTTCTCTGTGCCTCTGTTTCTTCTTACCTGGGGATAACTGTGGTTTCTACCTCACAGGGCTGTGATGCAAATTAAGTCAGTTAAACAGTTGTAGAGTTCTTAGGAGAGTGTCGGCACATAGGAAGGACTGTATAGGCACTTAATGACTAACCAAGTGCTAATAATATGTACATACTATATAGAAATATGGTAGAAAATAATTAACCAAATTAGGAAAAGATTAGGTGCCTTTGGGAATCAGGAAAGGGGAAGGATGAGGGACTACTGTTTTTGATCCTAAGTCTCTTACTACGATTTTATTTTTTTTTAACTATTCAGGGAATACATTAAAGTAAAATAAAATTAACTTAAAACCAACAGCCAACTCCAAATTTTAAAATGAAGGGGCACACACAGCTTTGATATGGACTACTTCATTCCCCCCATCAACAATTTACTAACATTCCTATTTGCTATGCTAGTGAAATTATGTGTATTTCTGAATGTAGCAGAGAACCCAACTTAATTTTTAAAAATAAAACTGTCAACACAGAAACTTATTCAGTTATTTCTGCAATAAAATCATAATTAATTAAAAAACAAAGTTTTTATTGCTCTAAGAGAAGAGATACTATCTAGTGGTCCTGAGTTTGGGGAAAAAATATACATGAGAAAGGAAGCAGTTTGAACCCTACTTTCCCTTCCTCTTGCCCTCTGATAAAGATTTTAATGAATAATGAAATGGGAGACTTAACTAAGTACAAGGGGGAAGACATAAAGGCTTTGGGTCAAGAAAATGCATAGATTTGTGTTTCCAGAGGCTTACTGTCTCTTCCAAACTAACCAAAGGACAGCAGGAACCAAAGAATCCTGGTTCTGTAATTATATCCCACTACTCCCCAAATATCTCACACTGAGCCTAGGCATTTCATAAGCATGCTACCAGAGGCCAATAAAAACGGATTCTAGGGTCACCTGGGTGGCTCAGTCAGTTAAGTGTCGGACTCTTGATTTCGGCTCAGGTCATGTTCTCACGGTTCGTGAGTTCAAGCTGACAGCACAGTGCCTTCTTGCGATTTTCTCTCTCTGCCCCTCCCCTGCTCCTTCACAGGTTCTCCCTCTCTCTCCTCTCTCCCTCTCAAAAATAAATAAATTAAAAAAAAAAAAAGGATTCTGTGTAATAAGATACTCTACCTGATTCTCAACGTGGGTTGCCAAATCCTCTCCCAAACCCTAGTTTTCAAGATATAACCTGCCTTATTATCTGTATAAATTTAATCTGTCCTTCAAGCTAATATGAATTAAGATATTCATAAGACAACTTCTAGAATACTATCATGTAACAATTTGAGTACTTTTAAGTTGCTTCTTTAAATAAATATATATATGTGTGTATATATATATATATTTTTTTTAAGGTGTTCTCTTTTGCCTGCCCTCATTTAAGTAGCAGCTGGTGGGTATAGCATCCGCTTCTAAATTCACAGCCCCCCTTTCTCCTCCTACCACTAGACACTCCTCACTGCAATGTAGAATCACAAAACACATTTTGCTCTGGGCCTCTGCCAAACTGTCACTGTATCTGGATAGTGCAATCTCCTCTCTAAAAAGGGAACAAAATAATCTGAACTTTGTCCTGGTGTTCCAGTGTGGGCCACCATGACAGCCAGCTAATCCATCACTGTGGGGACCTTAGGCTGTGCAACTGACCACCCAACTGACTGCCGTCAAAGGGGGGGTGGCAGTTAATCATTTCCTTAAATGATGTGAGTATGGAAACAGCTGATTGTTGCTCAGCAGACGAACCTTATCCATTCTCCCTGCCCTGAGCAGTGACTGTGGCCATTTCCCCTTCTTCCCAGACCGCAGGGTTTCAAGAGATTCTGACCGAGGTGGAAATTTTAGCGGTGATTGTGGGATGCCTGTGTCATGACCTCGACCACAGGGGAACCAACAATGCCTTCCAAGCTAAGTAAGTGTTCTAATTGTTGTTATTTTAATGCATTTGCCTTTCTGTTCAGAGCCAAAGGTGACGAGTGCTAAAGAGTAAAGCATTAATTTCTGGCATCCGAGGCCAAGGCCATGCAGGCTTGGGTGTGCATGTCATGGGGCTCATCCATCTTTATAATTCCCTATTCTTCTTTTAATTGCAAATTTGCCCTTCATGTCATGCTTGTTGATTTGGTCTGTCTCTGTTGACCTCAGTCAGATAACAAAGCTCAGATTTTAAAAGGCCTATTTTTTTTTTTCCTTCCGGAGTATTTGCCTTCATGGCATTATAAGCATCTTGGACTTGCTACTCTCAAAATCAGGTTTTGAGACTATTAAAATAAAAGTGGCCTTCAGAAATTTTATGAAGCAGAATATGTTTCTTCTCCCAATAGACTCTCTTGCAGGTTCTTTAATGGTGGGTGTTGTATAAACTGCAGTGAACTAAAGCAACGCAGGAATACGGTCTCTGCTGTTCCCATCCCTCCGCCCACAGAAAGGTGGGAAGCAAACAAAGGAATTGCATCAATCCTGGGAACGTGTGAGCACCTAATGTGCACAGACAGAATAATGTGCCCCTAAGCAAGTTGGACTGGTCGAAATAACCAGCCGTTACTTGGTGGCTCACACTGTGGTCTTATTTGGAAATAAGACCAAAACCCCAATCTCCTGACTTATATTGAAGGTCCAGTTTTAGTGTTCGTTTTACTATCTGTTTGCAAACAAAATGACATGTGGGTTCAGGGGCTGGAGCAAAACGTTTGGGGATGGAGAAGTTAAGAAAGGCTTCAGCAAAGAGGTAAGATTAACTGTCAGGTAACTGATTTCCAAGCCCCCGAACAGGTCTGCCTCCATAACGTGAACATCAATAGCCCACTGTGCGTCAACAGCATCACTCCCTTTGTTCCCCAAACATTGACCTATTGGGGCCTTGGACTCTTGGCTCTTTGCATATCCTCCCAATCAAATGAATTTTGATTTTATAAACTTCTCTCTGCATCCTGGATCCTATTATAACCCCTCACTTTAACCCTCTTTTCTCAATATCCTACCATTTCTTGACCCTCTTAACCTTCTGTGACATCCACTGTGCAAAAGCTCGGCACCAATACAATCAAACAATTCAGTTTCTTGCTACTCTACCTAGACTTTTACAGGCTTTGGGAGAAAATGTCACAATTGCGAGAGTCTGAGATATGCCAAATATGTATTGTCCCAGCTCAGCTGGAGGCTCTATACTCCCCACAGATCTTTCTGTGTCCCTAGCCAGCTCCGTCCCCGCTTGCTTTTAGCAGTTATGTGGACCAAACTGTTCTCCCTTCCTAAACCACCTCCTGTCTACCACTGCCCCCACACCACTCAGCAGATCACCTTGCCTCCTCCTTCACCGAGAAAATTGAGGCCATCAATTGAGCCCTCCCTCAATTTCCTCCCCTGCCATGTAGAAACTTATCTGTCTGGCCCCATCCTTTCACCCTTCTGTCCTATCTCAACCAAAGGGCTGTGCCGTCTCCTGTCTGAGACTAATCCCTCCACCTCAGCTTTGGGGGCTTTCCTTGCCCCCTCCCGTGGGACCCTGCTCCATCAATCTTCCTCCCTCTGCCTTGTGTCTCTTTTCCATTCCTACTAGTGCTCAGCATCCTGTTAATGTGAGCAATTCTCCACCATCTTGAAGAAGCCTGCCTCCAACCCTACTTCTCCCTCCGGCTTCGGTTCTCTCTCTCTCTCCCTTACTTTCCAGTCAGTCTTCTTGGAGGGTTGTCTGTTGTTGTCTTCACTTCCTCAACCCCCGCCTCCTACATGGCCGTCCAGTTCCACCTTCCCAGGGGAGCCCACCAATGGCCCCTGTTCCCAAAGCTGATGGGCACTCTTTTTGGCCTTCTTTCTTGACATTTCTTGCCATGAGCCACATTTTGTCACTCCCTCCTTCCAGGAACTCTGTCTTCCTATTGGAGCCCCACAGCCATCTCAGTCTCAGTCTTTGCCTCTACACGTCTCTCTTTTCCTCTATCCTAGTGAATAGCAGGGCCAGAAACCCACCAGTCACCCAGATTCTCTCCTTAGCACCCCAAAACTGACATATCTGCATTGTTGGGTAACTACTGCTTCTTTGCACCCATCCTGGGTTGCTACAGCAAGCAACCCATATTCCCTCCTCCAGTCTCCCCCCTACCCCCTTGGCACTCAAGAATAATCTTTGTAATTCACAAAGCTGACTAAGTCACTCTCCTGCTTAAAAAACATTCACTGGCCTCCTGTGACTTTCAGGATAATGTTCAAATTACTTGGTTTAGCCCCCCTGAAGGCCCTTTTCAGTTGGGCTCCTGCCCATTTTCCTGGCCCAGCACCCACTCCTCCCACCCCCACCCCCCATCAATGCATCAGTGTCCCAGACACAGGGGCTATTGGTGTCCTCAATGGGGTCATGTTAGTTCACCTCTCTCTGCTCCCGGGTATGCTGCTTATCTATCCTGGAATGCCCTTCTTCTCCTTCTTGCCCCAAACTCCTCCAAAAGCATCACCCCCTGGGTTTTATCTCTGAGGTACCATCATAGTCAATGTCTCTTCCTTTAGCCCCCTGTCTCCAGCCCCCTACCTTTCTGCCACTTATGCATAAAGAGGAGATAAATGTGTTAGAATGATGTTCATAAAGCCAGACTGAGCACCTTGTGGGTTCTTTTAAGAGTCAAGTGCACAATACTTGTTCTCAGATACCAACATCCCCTTCCAGAGAGACCCTGTGTGTCACCCTGAGAAAGGCGGCCCTTTTTGCTAATTGACCTCTCAGGTCTTTGGACCAAGAATATACACCCGATTAAAACCAGCTAATCATATTTCATATACCAGGAATTCAGAGTTGGATTACCATGATACTGACTCAGTTATCTGTTGAGATCCAAGCTGTGGATCACAGAGACTTGGGAGCTGTAGGCTGCCATTTTGGGAAAGCCGTGATGACAGAAATAGATAAGAGAAACAAGAAAGTGAGTCTGCAGAGAGAAGAGAAGAAGAAAGTAAATATTCATAGAGAAACAGAAAAAAAAGGTTATACAACCCTGGAGACAGAAAAAGCAGACTTGATCCCTGGCTTTCCACATCTCTACTCCATTGCCAGGAGACCCAGCCACACTTGTGATAACTGGGTTCCCTCAAAGTTCCTTTTATCATTTAATCAACCTCTTTAATGAAGCTGCTTCTAATTGATTTCTGTTTTTTGCAACTGACAGTGCCTGAGACAATGAGAAGTACTACAATGTACTTGTTGTATCCTACCTCCAGTGCTCACCAACATACTTGTAGGGTAGATATCTTTGTCTCCTTTTAACCAGGAGGGCCTGAGCCTCAGGGAAGTAACTTGCCCAGATTCATGCATCCAGAATGTGGCACAACAGTGTTTGGACCCAGGCTATCTGATTCCAAAAGCCATTGCTTAACCACCGCATCATATTCCCTTTCATGACTTTGTATTATTTATTTGGGGCCTTTAAGCTTCCAGGTTATTAGCTGACTTGCCATATATGTGAGCTCTGGAAAACTACAATATATTTTGACATCCAGCAAATCAAGACACAGAGCCATAAAAAATCCTAGAAATGAACTAGACCTTGGTAGTCATATTTTTCAACACCTTAACTTTACAAAAATGGAAACTGGGGGGTCCCTGTAGAGGCCACTTTTAGGCAAACAGGCTTGAGCAATGGAGTGTAGGAAGTGCCCATAGTGACCACCTGGCTGAATGCAAACCATCCCATCAGGTGATCGACCCACCTGCAAATATCCTAACTGACCAATGGGCTACTTACAACCAGGCACCGTTGCCAAAAAAGGGACAATTCCATACTTTACCATACTTCCTCATCTTCCCCCTTTAAAAACAGCCCCCACCCACTGCCTCCTTGCAGACAGCCTCTCCCTCTGCTGTCTTGCAGTGTATCCAATAAACTTCTATCCCTTCTTCAGCCTCAGGTGAATTCTTTCACCACCAACACCATTGGCTTCCACCTATCATCCCCCCACATCTGGGGGCCCCATCTGATCGGATAGACACCCCATGTCTATGTGGGAACACCACAGTTCCCAAGTCTCAAGTGACTGGTGTAAGATTAAACAACTTTCAACATATGAGATAAGGGTTAAGTTGCTGATTGCTGATATTAGAATTCAAAGTTCGGGGGTTTTGGGTTTTTGGTTTTTCTTTTTTGCATCCTTATACCACATGATCAAAATCTACTGTTCCAAGACAGTCTGACATGTTTCCTCAAGACGATTAATCCCGTACACAACTTAACCAGCTCACGGGATGTCTATCAGCCCTGCTTCTACCTAAGAGAGTTCCTTTTGAACTTAGGATACCAAACATCACCACCACCCACCCTCTTGTTAAAATGTCCTCCAACAGCGAATACTGAAAGAGACCTTTTAAATCATGGTGAAGGGGTTACCTTTTTATTGATTAGAATAACACTTATTCAGTAAGCGTGCCATTGTTTAGAAAAGCCATAGGAAGAAATCTAGTCCTTATTTCCTTTGTTATTCCACAATCATTGAGTGCTGTTTTTGTGCAAGGCTCTGTGCTAGGCATTGTGGGAGAAATAAAGAAGCATAACAAACAGTCCCTTCCCTAAAAGTAGTCACAGTATAATTCCAACCTTTCAAGTGATTTGGAAATAGATTTAAATGCACCAGTTATTACGTGGCAAAGCATACAGTACCTTTTATTCATATATAAGGCTATAAAGAAACAAGAGACATTTAGCAAGGGACAAATTACTATATAAAATGCAAAATGCCTCTATAATAAAAAGTTGTGACTTTAGTTATAGCACAATATGATTTATTCTCTTAGCCTTTCTGATGAGTGAACCTTTGCATTTTCATATTTTATTCTTAATTTTTAAGTATTGGAGCACGTGCAATGAATGATCAATAGGTAGAGAGGGCCACCATACCACCATGCTTAGCAATTGCTCTGTGAACACCTCTCTCCCGTTTTCTCCAGGGACAGCATTTCCCACTCATCCCCCCTGTCTCCATTACAGCTGCCCCCGATGATTAAATATCAGTACCAAGCAGCTTTGTAGTATATTCTCCTAGGAGACTTCTTCTATTCATTTCTAGCATAATCTCTTATACTCATTTATTGGGAATGAAAACCCATCTTGTCGCTTTCGGCCAGGTCCCAGAAGTGAAATCCTGGGGCACATTAATCTGCCATGACAGCCTAATCCCATTCCTCACCACCTCCCAGCAATTCTCAATTTCCTAATTACCTTTCATAGTTTTCCTTTTAAAACTTTCCCATAAGCCATATCTGGAGAACTTATGCACGTTTTTGCACATTTATTTCTTGGTGCCTGAGCAAAGTGCCTGTACAGAAAGAATTTTCACTTTGACTTTTCTTTTTAATAAGTCTCTTCTCGGTGTGTCACCTGTCCACAAATGAAAATCTTCAGTATGTCGGATGACCTAATCAACAATGAGCTTCATAAACAATCACATGTATAAATATTCCTGTGCTCATGAAATTCAGATATATAATATGGATATCCACAATTTGGATATATATATGTATCGACAATTTGTATATATATATACACACACATATATATATACAATTTGTATATATTATATATATATATATACCATATATATATGTATATATATATATGGTAACATACTTTTTGCTGCCAACCTTCAAGTTTGAACTATAATCTCTAGCCATACTACTGTAAGCTTATTAGCCAAGCAGCTAATATTTTTTAAATTTATTATTTATTTTTGAGAGAGAGTGGGGGAGGGGCAGAAAAAAAGGAGGGGGGACAGAGGATCCCAAAGTGGCTCTGCGCTGACAGCAGTGAACCTGATGCAGGATTCAAAATCACTAACCATGAGTTCATGACCAGAGCCCAAGTCAGATGCCTAACTGACTGAGCCACCCAGGCGCCCCACCAAGTAGCTAATATTTTTTTAAGCACCTATTCCATGCCAGGCAATCAGCTATGATATGCACATAAAACATCCTGGAATTTCAAAATCCAAAACAAAGGCACCCAGTGTGCATTTTGAAAAATGTATTTTCATAAAAAGGAACTCTGATAGAAAATAGTTAACTAAAATTAAATATTAATTGATCACTGGTTACTAAGATTAGCCTAACAATTTTGCACTTATTAAATGGTATAGATGAAGGTAAGATTTAAAGAAACAACACATACCTGATTAAAATGTAGTTCCCACCCTCCCCCTTAGCAACTCTATTCATGATGATACCGATGGAACCTAACCCTGTGTTTCTCCAGCATGTTGTCAGCTCTGAGTCTCTCCAAGATTATGGGCCCCTGGGCCCCTGATCTGGCTGTGATCTTGGGCTGCTTCACAGTGGAGATGGAGGGCAGCTTAGGACCAAAATCTTTCACGTTGCACGTATATGCAGTTCTTGGCTCCTCTCATTAGCAGTGCAGACTGTGAGCTGTCAGTCTCCGGCATTTCCAAGAAAAGGCCAAATTGCCCTTTTGATGTCCAAACTCCCTGGAATGAGCAGGAAAGAACACAGGGACTCTGATTGCCGTGATTGCCCTTTACACCATAGGATTCTCTGGATCTCTCTGGACTCTTAAGATGCTCTACATCCTAATCCTTCCACAAGAGCTGGAAATGAACACACTTGAACATGTCCAATGAACACTTTGCTGAACTGATATTATTGAGAATTAACTGGTTCTGCATAAGCAGAATTTACAGATAATTCAAAGTAACTTTTTCAAGTATTTAAAATGGAAATTGATATGGGTTTTAATTGATTTAATAGACTGCAGTCTACTACATGTCATGTATTATGATAAGCACTTCCAAGTATTTTATTACATTTTCATAAATAACAGGAGGTAGATAGCATTTTCACAATTTTAGAGACCAAGAAACTGAGCCTTAAAGCACCCAAGTAACTGTCCAAAGCTTTTTCCAAGAGCTAGGGTCTGATTCCAAATCCAGGGAACTTTCCAGAGTTCTACTCTGAGATACAGTGGGACTGTGAGCTGGGAAATCATAGGAGAAGCTTGTCAGCCTTACCTGTAAAGTGGTTCAATGGACTCTGCATAATATTCCCAAGGGCTTTTCCCCTGGAAAGGCAAATACATTGGGTATAGGACAGTTAGTTGTTGTGAACACTCGGAAGCTACATACAGTTTAGTTCATGAAGTGCACCCTGATCCCCTAAGCTACAAATTCTGTCTTTTGTCCTTGGAACATCTGAAGCACTTCGATTGGACATGGAACACTTTCTATGGTATTTGTGTTATGTGCATTATTTATCTTATGACCACATCTCATCTGAATTTCTTAGCCACATGGCCTGTGTCTTATCTATTTTATCATCCACGGGATCTAGCCTAACACATAGAAGGTTTTCGAAAAGTTTACTTCGTGGATGAGTGAAGTACCCGGTTTCCTAAGAATATATATGCTCGTGTTCCTTTGCCAAAGCAGGAAAAGCAGTCTGATCCAAAGAAATGGCATGGGAGAATCGTTGGCGGGTGGAGGGCCCTGGTCACTCACGCTTCTCTCCTCTTTCAGGAGCGGCTCTGCCCTGGCCCAACTGTATGGAACTTCTGCTACCCTGGAGCATCACCATTTTAACCATGCTGTGATGATCCTTCAAAGTGAGGTACAGGCCTAATACTCTGCTCCCCTTCTCAGAAAACCAATACAACAATGTTTGCTACATCTTTCTTTGTAGTGCCACACATAGATACAGAGAAAAGAGACAAGTTTTTTTAGGCGAAACTATTGCTTTTCTTGGCGGCTTTTTAAAATCCTTTCAGATGCCTGACCAAGAACCTTATTCAGTTCTTCCTGAGCTGATTCATTTGGGTTTCATGATTGGTAAGGAGACTTTTCAGATTCACTTAGCAGAAAAGACGGCTTATAGCTTGTCACCAGAGCATGGGCTTATTTTCTTTAAGGAGCACAGAAGCCACTGGCAGAGTGACTTGACCCAAGTAGTGAGGGGCCCACATTCCCATTTTGCAAAAGTCGAAGCCATTTTACAAGATGGTAGAAATGGAAACAGGGTGAGAAAATTACACTTTATTAGCACAATTGAGAAAGCTATGAAAGATAAAAAGAACACAAAATTGCTGGTCGGAGCAGTCTGAAAGTGAGAATTGCTGCTAAACTTGAGACCCAAGGCTAAAGCCATATGCCTTATTTTGCTTCATGTCGCAATGCAGGAGTTAGACATAGTTGGACTTGTGTACTTTTAGCTCTCCACAGAGAAAAAGAAAAACCACTAACTGACTCCGGCTGAGGCATCTGAGTTTTAAATTGCCAGGAAAGGATCTGTTTAATTTTCTGCAGGCGTACAGACTTTTTTTTTTTTTTTTGAGGCCAAGAAGGGATCATCTGTTCCCCATTATTTGTCAGTTCTCTAGCTGTGCCATTAATTATTATTATTATCATCATTAAGGCCCTGCTTCGCTGGAATAGCATCATTAAATATGGAGGGTTTTTTTCCCTCCAGCCTATCTTGAGAAAGCATGTCTTTTGCAATATCACAAAAGCCTTCTTCGACCCCATAAAGGAGAGTCAGCACTCCGGAACCCGAATGCAACTGGGGAAGGGCAAACCCGCTGAGGGAGATGTATTTTCAGTTGGGAATGAAACATCAAGAGTTAGCCTCTCAGTAACTCTGACAGAAACCATCATCCCAGCCTCTGCAGCTCTGGAATTTTCCTATGGAAGCCATGTTTGAGCTGAGCGCTATGGAAGAGGGAGGGAGGGTTAGGAGGAGCTTGGAGCTTGGGTGCAGACTGTCTTTTCTGTACTGGCAATATGATGAGTTTACACCTCAGACCCCAGAAACTCCCACCTTTGTAATAACAGGGATTATAAACAGGATGTTAGGGTTTTCTTGGAAGGTCATTTGTTTGTCTCCTTGGGAAAAACAAACCCCACTAACTCAGAATTTGTCTTCATACAAATAAAACACATTGGCTGGCCTTCACTCCGGGGTTCTCTGTAAAGAACACAGAATAATGACAATAAAAATTCATCCTGAGCAACTGTTGTGTGGGTTCTGGTCTGGCTATTATCCCACAGACACCCCTGCTCTGCGCATCAGAAAGGCAAAAATGCACCCTGCTTTTTAAATGAGGCAGAGGCCTGAGGCAAGCTACTCCAGACCTTTCTCCCTCCACACTTGGTTTTCTTTTCATCAGTACCACTCCTCCATAAATGTAAATGACAGTGGAAGCAGTATTTCAGGGACACAAATCTGTTTCAGGGACCTAACCCTTGAGGCACTGTAGAAGGCCAATTTGCATGTAAACAATACACTGACTGCAAATTAACTGTTTTGTTTTATCAAAGCCTATCTGGCTAGCTTTATCACTCTGTTAGCTGTAAATTGTGTCAGTTACTAGACGTTCTTTAAAATTGTTAAAACTCACTCTCTCACAAAAAGATCAAGATCCTCAAATTTAGACCAGCTTTCTCCTGAACTCCACATAGTTTTGACTGTAATTTACTCATAAAGCTATTTTCTTTCACTGGAAGATGCTAGCCATTGTCTGGATCCAGGTGATGACTTTTCCACAGCTTCCAACCACTTTCTTCCAGGCCCCAGAGCACCAACCTATGATTGATCCATGAGGGAAGGCTCAGGTGAAGAAACCTGGGCAGAATTATGGCTTGGTCTACCTTTACTTACTTGTCTTCTTCTTAATGGCTGAATTAAGGGTCTGGAAGAGTTCATTTGAAAATTATTATTAATATTGGACCTGGTCCCAGGTGGAACCAATATACTCTAGTCTTAAAGAAGGAGTGGAGGGTTCACCCAATGAGATAAATTAACTCAGGGAAGGAGATTATCATCTGGTAGCTGGTAAGAAGTAATTTGCTAATTGATATTCTGGTTCCCTGAAAGAATTAATTTACCTCTTAGTGGAAAATAGTTTATTCTCAGGCAGTCATCTGCCCCTTCCTTCCATACTATCTTCTGGCTCTCAGCACCCACTTTAAAACCCCTCCGGTTCCCAGGCCACATGTTTTTGAGTTCATAACTCATGCTAAGAAAACTTGATAAATGAAAAGCCCCTGACTTTCAAAGCAAGTTAAGTGAATTTACAGGATTGTTTCACTTTATTAAAAATATCGCAGAACTGTCTAATGTAGCTAAAACAAATTTTGATGAAAAGAAGTGTGCTTTCCAAAGGTATGGAGATACAGGTACAAATTTTCCTAGGTAAAAGTCATCTTAGCAGTCCCAAGAACTATGCCAATAACACTATCTTATACATTCTAGCGACTCAGTAATTACATACTTTAGAATTTAATCTACCACACACTTCATTAGGATGTATCTTCACAATTTAACTCGGGGTTTCTCAAACTCGGCAGTGTTGACACACTGGGCCGGTATACCTTCATTGTGGGGGCTAGCCTATGCATTGTCAGAGATTCAGTGGCATCCCAGGCCTCTACCCACCAGATGCTGATAGCATGCCCAACCAGAGTGATGATAAAAAAGTCTCTAAATATTGCCAAAATCACTCTCAGTTAAAAACCACTGGTCTAAGGTTTCTTTCTCCTCCGTGAAGTAATTTGTTGTCATAGCAAGTGCTTCCAAAATGCCAACTTAAGTCTTTATTAGTGAAACTAGTATTCATTTTAGGGTCAGAAAGATTCTCAAATATTTTGTCAATTTCTACGCTCAACAATTCCACAGGAAATGGCAGCCAAATGGAGTTATTGGCACAAACATATCCATAGTAACACAAGTTTAAACATTTTCAGAGTCTTCTATTTAGGACTAATGAAGAATAATAAAGTGCCTCTTGGTGGTTGTCCTCAAAAATGGTTGCACTCTCTGGCTTTGCTGTTTTCCAGAGGGTCTGTTTGTATTTGCACAAAATTTCATTAATTTTTTTAAAAAATGTTTTTTATCATGTTCCCATACTTTTTTTTTTTTTTTTAATATAGGAGACATGTAATTGACAACCTCAGATTTAATGTTGTCTTTTGTGACTTTTTACTTTCTCATTACAGGGTCACAACATCTTTGCTAATTTGTCCTCCAAGGAATATAGTGACCTTATGCAGCTTTTGAAGCAGTCAATATTAGCAACAGACCTCACGCTGTACTTTGAGTAGGTATTGGCATTTGATCTATTTGACAAATGGATATCTAAAATTTCATCTTGTAATTAATTTTCAAGTCCATATTGGGGGTCGCCTGTTATTCTACCACTGGTATCAATGTGTAAATGAGCTAAACTTTTTGTTATTTTCCCTTATCTAAATGAACTTCATTAAGGTGGTATCTGTAAGACAAGAAAATCAGGGCTACCATCACGTGATTTATAGCTGTCTTCTGTTGAATGAACTTTGTCTGAAACTTTTGACTCTGAAACTAGGTGATGGCCATTTTTATTTTAGACACTTGCTAAGATTGCTATTTTTGGTTATTTTATTTCTGGTGAAATCCAAAATGGTGTTGATGATGCTAATGAAAGATTTGTTGCTGAAAGGTTGACTTGAAATCCAAGTCTTCATTTCTTGCCTCTACTCTATCTCTCTTTCTCAGAAGAGCTGTCCTCCTTTTTCCCAAAGCTCAAGCCTCCATCTGAGCTAGAAATTCCATCCCTCTTATTTCCCCTGATACCTGCTCCACCAGAGCAAAACCACCTCTTTTGGCAGCCTGAAAGTCTTTTCCTTTACCAATATGCATAGTTTCCTCTTAAAGACCGGTTTCCCTTCCTTAAAAAATTCTTCCACTTGATCTGATGGAGAGCTTTAATTGCTTTTCAACTTACCTTTCTTTTACTGCCTACCTTTCAAAATAAATGGAACACAGAAAAATTAAAAAATTTAAAAAAATAAATAAATGGAACACATTTTCCTAACACCTGCTTACGCTTTGAAGACCAATGTGCACCTTCATATTCTACAAAAATTGTTCTTTCACAGGTCACCAGAAACTTCCTTGTCCTCAAATTCAGTGTCCTCCTTTACCCATTTCTGATATTGTCTAGCTTCTTTGAGACCTCTGAAGGTTTACAGTCTTCTTATTGTCAATTTCTACCCTCTTCTCTTCCCCAACATCCAGCTGCTTTTCTCCCTCTTTTTCTGGATTCTTTGTAGGTTTCTTTTCTCCTTGTTCCTACATATGAGTTCTTGAACCCATATTCTTTCTCAAATCAGATTTATTCCCTTAGCCTCATCTCCATATAACCTGCATAGGTATGTAGAAGGCCCTGGAATTCTTCAGTCTAACCATCACATTCTAATCACATATCTCCAACTTCCATCTCAAAAACCTTCACTGATTTCATTGCTTTCAAAGCAACCTGGAAGCTTAGTTCAAGATTCAAGGCCCTCCATAATCTGCCCCTAACCTTTTTTCCTTCTTATCTTCCACTTCTCTCCTACATGATTTGTCTTCTCTAACCAGACTCAGACTGGTCTACATATTACACTTTGAAAACATCTCACACAGTGCCCTGATGCCCGAATCATACTGTTTCTGCATGAAATCCTGTCCCTGCCCTTCCTCATCAGCTGAATTTTCCTTTAAGGTCCATTTCCTCCATCACCTTTTCTAGGAAGCTTGTTTCACTCCCTTTGAAATCTTAACTGCCCTTTGTTATTGTGTCAGTTAGAATTAGAATCAATTGTAAGGGGCACAAAACCCAAAACAATAGTGGACTACATCTCTGTCACGTAGAAGAAATCTGGAGATCCACCATCTGGAGCTGGTAGAGTAGCTATATGAAGTCATCAGGGACTCAGTGCTCTTTTTATCTTTCCGAGCTGCCACCTTCAGCACATGGTTTTGACCTTAGTCCAAGATAGCTGCTTAAGCTCCAACCAGAATGTCCACATTTCAACAAGCAGAAAGAAAGAAGGGACAAGGAAGAAAGGGGCCAAAAGGTGATGCAAGCTATCTTTTAGGAGAGTTTTTTGGAAACTCCACATAATTCTTTCACTTACATTTCAATGGTCAGAATTTAGTCATTTGGCCAAACCTAGGTTGAAGGAAGGTTGGGAAAGGAAGTCTTTACTTTGGGTAGCTGTGTGCCCTGCTGAAAAGTAGGGGCTCTATTATTAATAAAGGAAGGAGGGATATTGGAGTAGACAACTAACAATCTGTGCCCTAGGTATTTATTGTTGGATTCTGCTCAATGAGTTAGTGCATGGTATTGTGGAAAGAGTAAAGGCTTTGGAAGTATACTGGTCTGGATTTAAATCACGTTCTGGCATTCTGCTTAAACCTGGTAGACTGAGCCCAAGTGTCTGTGTCCTTTCCCTCCTGAAACTCCACTGAAATGACACCAAATAAATTTAAAGAAAAATAAAAGCATAAATCTGCAAGAGAGAGGGCACGCCAACAACTGAAAAGAGATGTCAATACATAAGTGGAAAACGGAAGACTGACCAACAAATGGTAACTGATTTAGCAGAGCAGAAGTGAAAAGTAGGACCCACAGAGGAAAACATCTCTGAGAAGCAAGATAGTTTGCCCTGTAAGACCTTTCTTAGGAGCCCAGGGACAAAAAAAAAAAAAAAATGCCATGAAAAGGGGATATGACTCTCAAAGCTTAAGACAAGAAGATTGATAGAAAGTCAGTTTATGTAACACTCAGAGCCCACAAAGTCCTTCCCCAACATAGTCAGTTAGCTTTTCTCCTCTACCCCTGGAGATAGTCAGAGGTTTATTCCCTAGAGAAATAAAAGACCAAACTCTGGACTGAGGGAAATACAAGGTAGAAATGAGATACAGAGCCAGAACAGGGGATAAAAAGAAATGGAACAAGTCTCTGGATTGAAAACCCATAGCCCAGTCACCCAGAAGCTAGGAGTTCATATGCCATAAATCCAGGGTTGTCAGATTTAGCAAATAGAAATACAAGAATCCTAGTTAAATTTGAATTTCATATAAACAAGGAACAATTTTTAGTATAGCTATGTCCCATGTAATGTGTGTGGAGGACACATACATACAACTGCTGCTCAGCCTTTTAATGCCTGACCATTACATACAAAGAGATACCAAGGCTCACAGAACACTTTGTGAAAGACTCCCATATGAAATACAGAAGCCAAAGCAAATGGGAAAAAATGAAATTCAGAGAAAGCAGGGAGAGAAAGAAAACAAAACCCCAAAGCGATTATTAATATCTTTAGACAGCTAATGTATTGCATCCATGAAACAAGAACAGGATGCTTTAAAAAATAATAGGAACAACCACAGAAGAAAAAGCTCTTGATATTAAAAATAGGATAGCCAAGGGGCGCCTGGGTGGCGCAGTCGGTTAAGCGCCCGACTTCAGCCAGGTCACGATCTCGCAGTCCGTGAGTTCGAGCCCCGCGTCGGGCTCTGGGCTGATGGCTCGGAGCCTGGAGCCTGTTTCCGATTCTGTGTCTCCCTCTCTCTCTGCGCCTCCCCCGTTCATGCTCTGTCTCTCTCTGTCCCAAAAATAAAATAAACGTTGGAAAAAAAATTAAAAAAAAAATAAAAATAGGATAGCCAAAATAAATAAAATTAAGGCATTGGGGAATACAGTCAAACAGGCAGCAATATGGAAAATATTGTTTTGTTTCATTATGTGCTTTTTAGGATTGTTTGATTTGTTAACTATGTGCATGGAATACCTTGATAAATATAAATTTTAATTAATTTTAATATATAGTTTCAAAACAAAAATCCCAGCTCTGCCACTACCTGGCTGTGTGTTATCAGACAAATTATTCACCTCTCCAAGCCCCTTTTCTTCATACGTAAAATAGAGATAACAATACCTATGTTATCTGTCTTATAAACATCTTACATCTCATAAATGCCTTGTATATCTTACAAGTGGTGGTATACAATCTCATTGCTTTATAGCCCGTTTATTTTGCATGTTTTCTGACCCTCATGATTGACTTAACTATGCTGATCTTTTTCTGAAATGATGCTCCTTGATTTGGGATTTATGGAGGCCTATACCCCTTTAATGTTTTTATTTCCTGTCTCTGGCACTTAAGGATTTTGTGTTATTTTTCTCAAAGTAGAAACATTTTCCCAAGCCAAGTTTCCAAGTAACTTCTAAGGGGGAAAAAAAATCTCACAGTTGGAGTCCATTTATCAAGGCCTGTTAGGGACGTGTCGAATCACTGAGTGACCGCTGGGATGCGGCCAAGTAAGTTGGTTGCAACTCCTTTTCTCATTACTCTGTTCTTATCTTAACGCTGCAGCCCCTGCTGTTTGCTGACTCCCAAAGAAGTCGGCTTGTTCTCTTTTTGTCAGCATTATTGTCTTCTGAGGTTCCGAATAGCTGCTCATTCCCTAATCTAGACCTTCAGGAGGCTGATTCACTTGCCTGTTTAAAGTTGCATTAAAGCGTTGCCATATTTTTAGCCAAAACAATCCCTAGGGTTAATGAGGAGAACAGCAGCCACTATAGACTGTCACCCAGATGCATTTATTTCACAGATATACAATGGTGGGACTAGAAGGGATGTTAGAAATGATGTAATCCAATTCATCTCCTTTATTTTCTAGATCAGGTACTGAGCTCCAAAAGGTTAAATAGTGTAGCTTGGGTCACATAACTAATTAATGGCTAAACTGAAAACCACTCCTCTTTCAGGGCTTTTTCCACAATCACTGTATTCCTCCTCTAATGGAAGAATCAAGAAATAGTCATCATTCGAGTTGGAGATACATTTTATGGAATATTGACCTTCCCGGGTGTATGTCAATCAGTTTAATTTGCAAACCAGCATGGGTTCCCTGTGCCCTCTCCCAAAGCAGAGTTAGAGTCAAGGGCTTGCGTGCAGGTAGCATAGTTTTGGAAGTGGCGTCAGGAATAGGAGCAGGCCTCTGGGACAGTGACTAGGGAGGTAGGAAAGCTATTGCCAGGACGCGTTTCCTTGTTGGTAGTTACAGTGGTCACCTGGGCTTGATCCTGCAGGGACTGTCTGAAAAGTCTCAGATGCTGCACCTCAAAATTATCCACCCACCTCCATTCTTTATCAGCAAAGGTTATTCCATGGGTGTTAACTCCTAGGACTTGGGACTTTCAGGATGTGCACACCTGAGAGCTGGGGATTCTCCAGCAGTCCTCATCCCACACGTGGAGTGAGCAGCACCCCGGCAGAAAGTAAGCAATGCACCAGGGAGCCTGGGCAGGAACTTGGTGCAGCAATGGCTAGAGAAATGTGGGCCAAGAGGGTGTGGGGTGGCCTGGCACAACTTCTCTCCAAGACTCTGGGGCATCACTGGTTCTTCTGCCATAGCTACTCAAATTGAAAGTCATGATACTATTGAGGTCAATCAAAAAAGAGACTCACTGCCTTCCTCCCCTAGGAAAGGGAAAGCACTCTGGAAAGAGCCAGTGCAGGCAGGGAGATGCTCTTCTGGACCTTTCGAAGAGAAGTTTATGATCCATTCCTACAGGCGAGATCTCCTGCCATGCGCCAAAAAGGGGAAAAAAAGATTCCTAGAAATGTGGAACCCCTTTAAAAATGACCACAAAAACTTGTAAATTTAATTTCTAATGGTTTTAGGTATTCTTGGGATTCCATACTATAAGTGACAGATAAAAGCAGAATTCACAGATTTAAAAACCAAAAATAAAACAAACAAAAAAACCTTAGTGTGAATTTCTAGGCTTCACAACCCAAGCCTGGGGGTTAATTGTTCAGTCTCATTTTCCAACTCATTGAAACATTTTCCAGTTTCTGCTGAGTGATTTTCAGAAATTGATTTCTATGCCTATTTCTGAGTCCCTCCAGTAAATAAGGCTTTGATAATTAAATAGTAATTTCAGCATCTCAAGCAGGACCTAGACGTACCCTATCAGTAACCAGCCATGCGACTTTGAGGGAGTCACTTAATCTCTCTTTGCCTTGGTTTCTTGTTAGCAACATGGGGACAGACATATCACCCATATCAAACCCCTAAGGTCCTTGTGGTGGTCAAAGGAGATTACCTATTTGAAAGATAATTTTGTATTTTAAATAATTAAGATTTCAATAATCTAAATAATGTAAATTTAAATAATTGAAATTTGATAACTTTGATGACTTAAAGTAACTGATAAAAGAATCACTCAGCCAGAACACTTAAATAAAAGTTTCACCTTAAAAGATGATGCTTTGGGGCAGGGGAGGGGAGCAGAGGAAGAGGTCCAAAATTATAAGTGTTGAAACTTCAAAGAGAAGTCACAAATGCCCTTTCCTTTTGTCTGCATGTAAGTCAAAAGAGATGATTATTAATAAAAACAATGACTAAAGTTTCCTGAGTGCTTCCTTAGGAGCTTTATGTACACATTATCCCATTTGATACTTAGAGCAGTCCTATTAGAATAGGCACTATTGTTGACCTCCTAATACACAGGAGGAAACTGATGTTTGGGGAAATTCAGTAAATTCCTCACAATGCCAAATGGAAAGCTGAGATCTGAACCAAGAAGTTGGACTCCAAACTGTTTGTAAGTACTGTGGCATTCTCTCTGCGGTTATAGAACCATTGGAACTGAGGCCAGTCCTGGGAACACGCAGACATTAGGGGCAGCAGTATCTTGAGTACGCCCATGCCTGAGGCCGGTTACAAGCACACCAGGAAGTGGAGTGGAGGCTTCAGGTTAGAGCTGCACAGGAGCCTGTCTGGTGGGGCTGAGACTTCATTGAGAGGCTCCTTGTTTGCACCTGAGCTAAGCTGGGGCATCAGAAGTTGGCAACTCTTTCTTTAGCTTTAATACGGTTATGGAGGGCGTTGCTGTTGGGCGGCAATAGCAGTGTGGCGGCAGTGCCCAAAAGGCTGTGATCACATAACACTCTTATCTGTCATCCAGCAGGGCCTGCTCCGTGCCCAGCACCTTCGCAGCCTTATAGTATCTCCCTGTATTGCCTCCAGAGTGGGAGCCTCGTGAATGCAGACATCTCACTCTTAGAGCCCCCAAACCTGACACACCGCCTGACATAACGATGTCTCAAAATAGGAACTTTTTGATACTGAATTCTCGTATCAACCTCCTAAGTGGATATTATTATCTGCATCTTATAGATAAGGGTGCGTGGGCTTAGAGAGGGTAAGTAATTTGCCCAAAGTCATCAAGTTGTCTGCGCTCATATCTCCGTGCCACATTGCCTCAACCACTATTTAAACCAAGAATTATCCAACAATTCAGATTTTATAAATCCATTTGGATGCTCAGTGCTTTTCCAGTTGGCTCTCTAAATTAATCAGACTGATCTTCAAATTGAAAAATCTCCCCATCCCTTTGTGCTCTACAAACATTCATCAGCAATTATGGAAAATGCCCAATCTAATGGTATCTCTGTCTTTGCCTTTCCAGAGGGAGGCAATAAGTAACATTTTTCAAAAGCATCTGATAATGACAGCAAAATGTACTAAATTATCTTAGATTGTTAGAGGAGTTCTAGTTTGACCATCCTTTTAAAATTAGATTAATATCTACAACAATTCATTTTTTAAATACAATAGGAACTGAACAAATGTTTCTGCTACTATGCGGACAGGAATATTCACTCATTCATCATTCAACAGATGTTTATTAAGAGCCCACTATGTTTGGTGTTTTCAACTTCCACAGTTGCCTGCACTCAACTTAGCCACCATGTTGGAAAGAAAAAAGGTAAATGAACGCACAGTAAGGTGTAATGACTTATAAGGCTTAACCTATTCTTACACTTGAACAGAGCCTAGTGAACTGACCCACTGAAATTATTCTACTGTTAGAACAGGCACCACAGCAGGTTGATGAAAGAAATATTTTGGCATCTCTTGATGCATTTTGAAACACTTTACATAGGTTCATCCCCGTGTCCCCATCCACAGATATTGCAACTAAATAAAACATGAGAAATTCATCTACTAGCATGTATTGTTGCCTTCTTTATGTTCTTCTCCAGGCACTGTTCTGGTTTCTGGGGATGCACCTCAGAATTCTTACCCCAGGGGCTCTGCGCCCATAAGAAAGAGAGAAAAACAGTAATCCCGCAGCGTGAGGAGTGCTATAGCCAAAGAAATACAGGAGCAACTAGGGCGGGTGCCATCCAGCAACACCTAAACCACCTCGTGGCCTGGCAATTCTGCTTGGACTCAACCGACTGTTAGGACCTATGTTATCTCACTTCTGCACTTCTCAACACTCAGTCATTCTAGTCTATTTCCTGCATTTTGCCAGTTTTATTCATGGCAACAGAAGCACAGCATCAGACAAACAATTTCATTCAGGTTCTTAGCTGGCATGTGTGTTATCAGTGCTAGTCTAAAGCCGGGAGACAATGCAGCTTCAAAATTGAATATATGACTTTTGTCCATCAGTCATAATTACTAGAGTTAACATCTGAATATTAATTTTCTATTCCTCTCTGGTGCTTTAATGCCCAAATTCCAGAAATCTCTCCAGAGTTTACATTTAGCAATCAACTGTAGACATATGATTTGCCTGTTGAGTGAATATTAAGAACACTGAAGGAGGGGTGCCTGGGTGGCTCAGTCAGTTCAGCGACCAACATCAGCTCAGGTCATGATCTCCCAGTTCACGATTTCGAGCCCCACATTGGGCTCTGTGCTGAGAGCTCAGAGCCTGGAGCCTGTTTCAGATTCTGTGTCTCTGTCTGTCTCTGTCCTTTCCTCGCTCATGCTCTGTGTCTCAAAAATAAATAAACATTAAAAAAAGTTTTTAAAGAACACTGAAGGAACAAATCTCTTCCCCCCTGCACCCCCCCCCACCAGGCCCCCACACTCTTGCCACCCCTGCCTGATAATTCTGGGGCTGGAATTACAGAAGATCACAATGACGATTTGCCATTTTGGGAGTAAAACCTTCCTAACTTTCATGCACTTTTAGTAGATTCAGAACAGTGAGATGAATAGATAGATGAAGAATATGTGTACATATATACATGTACAGATATATAAACTTACCCCAAAGTTATTTGATTAGCATGTACACAGAAATGGTGATTTCTCACTTTATAAATAAAAGGTGTCTTGCAGATAAATTACAAACCAGAAAGATTTTCAGTGTAGTGATGGGTGACCGGTAACCG
The DNA here is from genome assembly GCF_014898765.1 of Herpailurus yagouaroundi. Classification (NCBI taxonomy): domain Eukaryota; kingdom Metazoa; phylum Chordata; class Mammalia; order Carnivora; family Felidae; genus Herpailurus; species Herpailurus yagouaroundi. Next base: position 58,351,058 of record NW_024412395.1, on the reverse strand, counting down.
ATCTTTAGAATTATTTTTGAGGGTAATTTTAGCAGTTCTGTTCAAATGATGCTTTTTTAAAGACCGCTATTTTTCTAAGTGGAGCATATGTCAGGAGAGCAGGATAAAAGCCTAATAAAAACATATCTGATTATAAATGAGATTTTCCAGTAAGTTGCTTTTCACTAGCTGAGGTATTTGCCATTGTCCTTGAAAACCAAGGTTCCCAATGATCTGCTTGAGAAGTTAATGATATCGCTCCTCATGACAGAAGAGTCTGGATCCAGGGAGTATTATATAACTTTGTAGATTTTCAAATGTTCGTTTTAGGAGTCCTATGTTTTTAAAAGTGCTCATATTTCTAACAGTTTCACATATGCTCATGCTGCTGAGTCTGTATAATCTATATACTCACACACATATAGATGCTGAAAGGAGCAGCTGTGTGGGCAAATTCATTTCTCAAAAGCACAGTCAGTGGATTTCACATTGTTGCTTTGTAATGATCATCGCTAAGGAGAAGGTCAGAAATACACCCCACCTGGAGTGTGAACCACCAACTTGGCCTGGGCCATTTGCAGCTTTTCTGTGGAGCATCCCCTTGTTGATGATGGAAGGATCTCTGTCTGGTGCCTGGCTTGGTGCTTGGTATTTGGCACTTCCTTGGCACAGCAGGCTGCAAGGCCATTACATCTCATGAGGGCTGTCTCAGCATGCAAGACTATCTGGTTCACAGGGCTCATGCGTCACCCAGTTTACAAAGATGATCTCAGAGGCCAGAACTGGGAGGCTGGGGGCCTAGAATCTACCTAGACCTGCCCATAACTGCCATGGGACCCTGGAAAAATCACCTTCCTTCACCAGAATCACCTTCCTTCACCTTATAGTTTGCTCACGTAAAACATGAGAGAAACGGCACGTTTCTCAAAGGTACCTGTATACCTCTAACAGTCTATAATTATAGTGAAAACTCACATATAGAAAACAAAGTCACTCTATGACCCAGCAAGTGTATATATGCATGCTTGTGTGTGTGTGCGCACACATAGAGAGAGGCAGAGAGAGAGAAAATGCACACAAATTCACAAGGAGACATGTATAAGGATGTTCATAGCAGCAGTATATGGACTATGTAATAGCAAAAAAAAAAAAAAGGAAACAATCTAAACCTTCATCATCAGGAAATACATAAATAAATAGTGGTTTAATAATATATGGAATAACCACATAGGATTAAAAAGGAATGGCCTAAAACTCTACATAACAACATGGGTGAATGTCACAAACATTGATCAAGAAAAGCAAGTTGCTGAAGAATACATAGACTACAATGATACCATTTATACAGTTTTAAAATACACAGAGCAATACTTTGGATAGTTTACCTAGTAAAATTATAAGGATGTATGTGAAGATGATTCATACAAAATTTAGAAAATAGCCATCTTGTGGCGGGAGGGAGGGAGGCAAAAGCAAGAGTACAGAGATGCTCAGGGGCCTTGACGGGACGGGGAAATCTTTATTTTGGGGCTGGATGGTGGAGAGGTGGATACATTTTCTATCTCTGGTGTGAAATTTTCATACCTCTTAAAACATTTTAAGCATGAATAATAAACTTGTCATGTCATCTTTGCATGTCATTACTTCAAAATCCTTTTTGCAGCCTTAGGAAAATGATTTAACCGATCTCCTGATCTTTCAAACTAGTTAATTTTCAGAAACTTAAAAATTTTCTAAATGTATTTTGTTTTCAACTTTAAAGCATATGACTATTTGTGTAACCAAACATATTACCCGATGTATGATATACATGGTTCCACCAGTGACTAAACTTAACAAAACTATGGTGTGCAGAAAGTCCTATTACCTTCTGAGGTCATAGTCAAACCTTGGGAGGCCAGAATAAATAATCAAGAAATAGCCATACTTTAGGCAGTGGAGGAAAAATAAAATTAGTATGCCACATTTTTCCTTGCCCTACAGATTCTTCCCACCTCTCCTCTACCCACCATCCCCCAGGGATCGTGGATAATCCCTTTTGTCCTGATGCAATGGAATCTAATTTTGTTATAATGTGATGTGAAGCCTATAACCTATTTTGGGTTCAGTTGATTTAAGGCTTTCACACCAGCAACTCTGGCTATTATGGTTTCCATAGCTGGGAAATTTACCCTTACAGTTTTGTTCAGTTGCTCTGTCACAGATTTGCATTTAAAAAAAATTCTTTTCTGCATTGAGTTAGCCGCCTAGGTAATATGTCTCCATTTTGCATCAGAGATGTTATGTATCATATACTGAGCATACTCTCAGCAGATAAAACAGTATCAGTGGCAGGAGGGTCAGACATCAGATTGGAATGATGTTCTTAAATTTCCCACAACGTGTTTTGTTGGCCTCTTGGTCTGGTAGGAATCTAGCCCTCAAGAATCTAACAGAGCTTTCCTTGGATCGATTTTATGTTGCTCTCTTATCTCAATCTCTCCAAATGGCAACTGTGAATAGTCCTATACCATTAGAATCGAGGTGAAACCAGTGGCTGGAGAGTTATTTTATAAAATGAATAGGTTTCTGAGGGAATCATTTTCATTCATTCATCACTTCAACAAATATTTATTGAGCTACTTACTCCTACACATCAGGCATTGTTGTAGACACCGGGGATCCAGGAGTGAAGAAAAGAGGCCAGGCCCTTGTCCTCACAGAGTCTGCCTTCTAGTGATTTCTTAGAATAACTCAGCGGATTGAAGTGACATCAGGTACACATGACAACAAGGATGATGATAGGCAAGCTCTTTCAGAAAGACTTTCATGATTTTCCACAACCCTCCAAGCAAAGCTCAGTGCCTTCCTCTGTGCCCCAGGACACCCTTGTCACTCAGGGAAACTGATATTTCAACAGATTGCTTTTGTATCCCAGCAGTGCCACTCACCAGTTGTGCAACCTTGGACCAGTTAACTCAACCCTTTCGAGCTTAATAACTAGCTAATCCTTATTGGGTATCTACTATGTGCCAGGCTCTCTGCTAAGTGTTTTACATAAATCATTTTATCTAATCCTTATACCAACCCTACAAGACAGATCCCGTTACTATTCCTCCTACTAATAAGAAAATTGAAACCCAGAGAGGCTAAGTAACCTACTTGAGGTCAGTCATGTGGGTAGTAAGTGACCATAGTAGTAAGGGCCCAATAAATGTTAACCTCACGCTGTGGGGGTAGGGGTGGGGGGACCAGGAGTGGGAGCAGGTCATGCACATGCAGTGTCAGAGCCTATTTAAAATCCTGATACTTTAGGGGCGCCTGGGTGGTTCCGTCGTTAAGTGTCCGACTTCAGCTCAGGTCATGATTTCGCAGTTTGTGAATTCGAGCCCTGCGTTGGGCTCTGTGCTGACAGCTCAGAGTCTGGAGCCTGCTTTGGATTCTGTGTCTCCCCATCTCTCGGCCCCTTCCCTGCTCATGCTCTGTCTCTCTCTGTATCTCAATAATAAATAAATGTTAAAAAATTTAAAATCCTAATACTTTATTCATCATGGATTTTTCCTGCATTTATGTTGTTTTAAATATTGTATTAAAATATTGTTTAGCTTAATAACTGAGCTTTTGGGCACCCACTTAAATTTTGCGCCCAAAGTGAGTGCCTCTCTTACCTCACTCTAGTCCCAGCATCATTAGTAGTATTGGTATCACATTAGAAGGGAAGTTCCTATTTATTTGTTGATTGCCCCTGCTGAATTCAGAGATGTCTAAAGATTCCATCTATGTCTTGTGTCTCTAAAGCCTTAAGAGTTGGCACAGAGCAGGTGTTCAAGAAATAGTGGCTGAACCAAACTTTCTGCTCCACAATAATTCAAAGGAAGACTAGTCTTCATTCAGTGAGAAAAGAGAACTAGCTGACCTCTTCAGTTTCATGTAGTACGATTAGTCCATTGTATTTTATTATTGTCAGTAATACTATTAATATTATTTACATATTAACCACAGCTGTCAGGTATTGGGTATCTACTAGAGTCAAATGCTTAACACACCTCATCTCAAATTCTCACCACAAAGCTGGAAACTGAGGCTCAGCAATGTGGAATCACTTGCCCTGGGCCACACAGCTAGTAAGTGACAGTCAGCATTAGACCAGGTCAGTGTGAGTCCAGACTTGGGTTCTTTGCATTCTACCACCTCCCTTTCTCTTTCAGTGTATAGTCTGTCACTGAACAGGTGTGGCATGACTGTGGCCATAGAGAAGGGAGCAGGCAAATGAAGAAGATGGTGAAGTTATACAAAGAAAAGATAGACACACACTGAACACCCAAACGGGAGGGGAGTGGCCGGGCCCTTCCATATCACTGTGCAATGCCATCTCTGACCATTGCTATGAGGTTGTTGTGGAGATTATCCTACACTGTGGTGTGGCCCTGACCTGTATCCACTTGAAGGGGTAAATCGAAGACCTGTCTGTGTGTCTCAAATAAGAGAGCCACATGTTTGTCTTCCTGACCTGCCTCCTTTCGGGTAAATTGAGTAGTTAAGTCTGACCAGATGACAAGAAGTCTATACGGTTGGGCAGCTGGTGATAGGCACCCCACATCAGAAACAAGGAACCAACTGCATCCAGCATTATGTTCTTTGTCCCCAGAATATAATGGGTCCGTGCTAAATGTCTAAGATCCTACTCTGATTTCTACCATGAAAGACATGGTTGTATTTTCCAAAGTGTACTTCTTGAAACGTCAGTACGATAGAATTCTGTGGTCAAGGAAGCTTAAACAGGATTTTCTTTTATTATTATTATTTTTTTAATGTTTATTTTTAATTTCAAAAGAGAGAGAGAGAGAGAGAGCGAATAGAAGAGAGGCAGAGAAAGAGGGAGACACAGAATCTGAAGCAGGCTCCAGGCTCTGAGCTACCAGCACAGAGCCTGATGCAGGGCTCAAACTCACAAACGGTGAGATCATGACCTGAGCCGAAGTCTGATGCTTAATCAACTGAGCCAACAGTCGGTTGGGGTGCCCCGACAGGATTTTCTGTCAGTATTTCTCAGAGGTTTCAAAAGCTCTGGGTGGTGAATCTCCAAGGGAAGTAGATTATAGGCAGCATTTCTCCAACCCAGTTGGCCAGGGAATCCCTTCATGTGGAGTACCTCCACATGGGATGGACTCTGGGAAGCTGTGTGTCAGGATCTTTTAGACAGTATTTCAGGAGAAAGTGCCAAGAAGGTGAAACCTTGGGAAATTATTCTTAAGGAATCAAAATGTTAATGTCTTCCTTTTTTCCTTTTTCACTATAAAAAAGAAAAGTTCTAAAACTAGATTAAAGGAAAGTTGTGAAAATAAAAATAAATCACCCTTATTTTCACAACTTGAGAATATCCTGTTCTTGTCTTTTCTGTATCTATATAACTCCAAATGTGTATCCATATATGTGTGTGTGTGTGTGTGTGTGTGTGTGTGTGTGCATCCAGACTTAGCACGTGCAGACACTATGCTAACTGCTTTGCATTTAACCCTCACAATAACCCTGTGAGTTAACAAATATGATTCCCATGTTAGAGATTTGGAAATTGAGGCTCAGAGGGTTTAAGTAACTTACCAATTTGCACAGCAAGTAGGTGACTGAGCCACTGTTTAAACACAGGTATTTCTGACTCCAGACTATGTATTTAAGCACTGAAATGCTGAAATAGTTATTTTCTACCCTAGAAAAAAAGTATTTGCCCTGAATTTACTACCAGGGAGTTTATCTTATCTGAGATCCTCATACAGCTCAGTTCCATGTTGAATGATAAAAGGGTATTCCAAAATTGTTCCTGCTTTTTATTTGTCCTTGCCTCCCTCCTCTGACTTCAGGTAAGTGTCACAAGGACTTCACAGCAAGTAATCCTAAATGCCGGGCCACATTGTTTTCTGTTTTATGGCTCAATGATTTCCTGTGTTGTAAATGCATTCAGAAATGATTGTGGCTTTTTCTTGAAGCCTCAACATTTTTTAAAAAGTGATTTATTTTGATAGTGCTTTAGCCTCATGATTTCAAATATTAAGTTACTTGGTTCAGGTGATCTTATATTTTCCCATAAATGTGTTTATGTCACCCCGCAGACTGAGAAATTTCATTCCAGATTTTTTTCTTTCTTCCTTCATTTGATTTTGTGCAGGAGGAGAACTGAATTCTTTGAACTTGTCAGTAAAGGAGAATATGATTGGAACATCAAAAACCATCGTGATATATTTCGGTAAGAAGCAGCTCTTGTTTATGTGTTTTTTCATTATCTGAAGATTTAGTCATGCTTTTCTGACAGTGCTAAGGGCACACAATAATTTTTGAAGTAACAAATCTTAGCTTACATTCAGAGAGTAGTTGAATAATTAGAGAAAAGGTAGGGTGTCTTTCCATCTTCTAATTCATTATATTTTTGCCCCCTCACCATAAATTTGCCTTCAGAATTAGAAAATGGTGTTCAAATTGATTCAGTTTCAGCAAGCTGTGACTTCCTGTTTTTCCTGGGGAAGCAGAGTATGTAAGTTGAGGAGAGAGAGGATTTTTGAACCTTAGAAAACATCATTACCAAAAACAAAATGGCGAATGAACTTTTGTTTTTCTTTAGAGACAACAGATGTTATACACAGAAAACCAGTTGGAACCATGTTGGTGGCAGAAATAAGGAGTCTGTTCTACACTTTTCACTGGATTTTTCCTAATTGTTTAGAAAAGACAGCAGCAAACCACTATCCTTACGTGGCACATTTGAACCCCCTGACTGTAGCCATCCAGACAGCTAGGCACTACTCTTTTTCTCATATCCTGTCCCTCCACTGTCCCTACCTCACTCACCCAAGACTTCTGCTGTCTTATTCCTGTGCCAAGCTTGTATTTCTGGAAAATTTCGTGAGGCCAGGACTGTGGGCTCGCTGTATCTGCTCCACAACTGCTAGAATCACCCAGAGCACCACCCCTATCGTGGCTGCCCCATACCTGCCATGCAAGCCCTGCCCCCAGCCCCCTCCAGCTTCAGAACACAGGGCTGCCTGCCCCTCCCTCTGCCCAGGACCACGCTTCATACTTTCCAGAGGCCTTCTCCCCTCCCACAGTGATATTTCTTTCTGCTATCTTTACAGACCTTTTTCTTCTTCCTGTACAGAGAAGGAGGGGGACCCTTCCTTGTGTCCTAAACTAGCTCTTCCCTTGTGTCCTAACTCTGTTCCCTCTGCCTCCTCCTGCCTGCCCCCCCCCTCCTGAACTTGCTATATCGATTATACTCATTTACATTGCATTTAATTGCTTGCATTTTCAGAATCTGTTTTTCCGTCATGATCATTCTAGGCCTAAAGATATTCTTCTAACTCCTCAGGGGGAAAAAAAATTCATCCCTGAAATCTTCCTTCTTCTCAAAGTCCAATCAATGCCCCCTTCTTCCCTTCAATTGCACACTTGATTCACACTCCTCCTAACTTCTCAGAAGGCAGTGTTTTTCTTTTTAAATAATTTTTAGTTCCACAAGTAATTACAGGGATATATTTTTCTGTAACAAAATATGACAGGCCCCCAGACCCCCCCTGGGCTTCACTCCCATGTCCCATACTGACATATAGCTACACAATTTGTTGTATCCTTTCCAACATTTCCAAAGCATTTATATATGTGTATATTCTAAGGAAAAATACTGTGTAGCGTGGATTTGTTTGTTTTAACGTAAGTTATATATTTATATCTCAGTCTGAACTTGCTTGTTCACTCAACTATATGCCTTGGAATTTCTTCCATGTCCAAATGTCATGATCTTTTACTGTTGCATAGTTCTCCAAAGTATGGATTTACTGTTATGCTCAGAATTCGTGATCCCCAAAGACCACTAGGGAGCCGAGTCCGATGCAAAAGCAAAGAGCCTTTATTCGAGCTAGCTCGAGCTCAATCCCCTACCTGCACCCGACGCAGCGGTGAGATACCAGGGAAAGAGAGCGAGTTTCAAAAGGACAAAGGTTTTATTGGGGCCTGGGGGCAGTTGGTGAGGTAATGGCTATGGCCTCAGCCGATTGGCTGGGGAAGGGTCCTGGGGAAGGGTCCGAGTCCTGTTAGGCAGGTGAGGGGGGGTTACTCAAGGGGAGGAGGTGTGGTCAAGGTGAAGGACACAGAACAAGATGGAGTCGGCTGGCGTAGGCCCGCCCTTTCATTCCCCCCTTGTCATGTAGCTTAGGGACCCAATCATGGGACCGGCTGCATTTATGGTGACAAGGGGAACAGAGTTTGGAGGTTTATGCAAAGTTCTGGGAACCAAGTGTTCCTGGGGTGGCTCTGGGACGTCTGATTAAGTATTGTCCCCGAGCTGGTGTCTATGATCTGCCAGGTGATGTTTTGGGGGGCGTGGGGACTCCCGGCAGCATGAGCAATGACAAGCAGAGTTAACAGAGTTACCAATATTAGGTAGGTCAAATGCGCTGTAGCTTGAGCTTGAGCGGGTTTTGTTGGTCCCGACTGATAGCCCATCGCGTGACAACGTCCTTCCGGATCGAGGAGGGGTCCGCTGGCTGAGCGTGGGTGTGATGGACCCAGGTCGTGATGCCGTCTACCTTGAGAGCGGTGGGGGTTGTCAACACCACGATGTAGGGTCCCTTCCAGCGCGGCTCGAGAGTCTCTCGGTGGTGCCTCTTGACGTAGACCCAGTCTCCCGGCCTGTACTGATGAGGTGTCGCGATCGGGCCAGCCTCGTAGATGGCACGGAGGCACGGCCAAATGTCCTCGTGCGCCCTCTGGAGCCCACTCAAGGAAAGAAAAAGTTCTTGATCTTTAAACTCAGCAATAAGTTCAGCTCGAAGGCTGGGAATAACAGGGGGTGGCCTGCCAAACATGATCTCGTAGGGAGTAAAACTCAGAGTGTAAGGAGTGTTTCTAACCTGGTAAAGGGCGTACGGTAGGAGAGTCACCCAGTCCCCGCCAGTCTCCATGGTTAATTTGGTAAGGGTCTCTTTTAGGGTTCTATTCATTCTTTCTACCTGTCCTGAGCTCTGGGGCCTATAAGCACAATGTAATTTCCAGTTTGCCCCCACCGCCTTGGCTACTGCCTGTGTTACCTGCGAGATAAAAGCTGGTCCATTGTCTGATCCTACCATGGCAGGAAAACCATACCTGAGTAAGATGTCTTCTAGTAGCTTCTTAGCCACCGTCTGAGCCGTTTCATGCTTGGTTGGGTATGCCTCCACCCAGCCAGAGAAGGTGTCTGTAAATACCAGGTCCTCGTGTAGTGCCTTGTCGAAGATGGTGGGTGAATTTTTGAATCGCTGAGGTAGCCGTGTCCAGGTGAGTTGCCCACTGTAGCCCTCCTCCGGATCATGCCACTCGAAGGCGAACAAGGGCTGGCTCTGGGGTGCCAACGGCAGACTGAAAAAGGCGTCCTTTAAATCTAGTACAGTATACCAGACCCTGGAGGGCGCCAAGGAGCTCAAGAGAGTATATGGGTTGGGAACAGTTGGGTGTATGTCCACGACCCTCTTATTTACTTCCCGGAGGTCTTGTACCGGTCGGTAGTCATTTGTGTGAGGCTTTTTGACCGGCAGTAAGGGGGTGTTCCAGGCAGACTGGCAAGGAACTAGTACCCCTAGGCTTCGTAGTCTCCGGATGTGTGGCTGGATCCCCTTCTGGGCCTCCTGAGACATGGGGTATTGTTTGATCCTTACCGGACTCTCTCCTGGCTTGAGCTCTACCAGGACTGGGGTCCTGTGAGCGGCTAGTCCCATCCCCCCTGTCTCTGCCCAAACCGAGGGGAATTCTCGTAGCCATCTGTCTATATTATTCTCTCTCGGGAGCACCTCCTGGTGGAGGAGGTATTCATCCTCCAGTTTTATGGTCAGGACCTGGATGGGGTGGCCCTTGCCATCGGTGACCTGAGGCCCCCCTTGTCTGAAAGTTATCTGAGCTCCAATCTTGGTCAGTAAGTCCCGTCCTAACAGCGGGTAGGGGCATTCTGGTATTACCATAAAGGAGTGGGATACCCGGCCCGTTCCCAAATCTACTGTTCTTTGGGTAGTCCATGAATACTGGCTCATACCAGTTGCCCCTTGTACCCAGGACTTCTTGCTAGCTAGTTTTCCTTGTGGGGTGCGGAGGACCGAATGTTGTGCTCCGGTGTCGACAAGGAAGTCAATAGGGGTCCCCTCCACTTTAAGAGTTACCCTGGGTTCGGGGAGAGGGTCCGAACCCTGACTCCCCTAATCACTTAGTTCATCCAGCTCTAGGACTTTTACTCGATCAGTCTTGCTTCCCTTCCCGCCAGCTCTTTTTGGACAATCTCGGGCACAATGCCCTATCTCCTTGCAGTATGCGCACTGATCCTTCTGCAGCCTCTGCTTCCCCCCCTTGGTGCTTTTACCTTTTCTTGTGTCGTCTGCCAGCTGCCGGAGACGGCGGTCTCGTTCCTCGGGGAAGTCAGCAGTGGTAGCTAGTAGTATTCTGGCCAGGTCTCGAGTCTGCTTACTGCTGGCAGCCACCATGGCACGAGTCTGCTTGTCCTCAGGAGGCTCCTGGTTATTATATACCTTTTCGGCTACCACCAGTAAGTCCTGCAGACTTTTTTCTCCTAGTCTATCTATTTTCTGTAATTTTCTCCTAATGTCTATGGCCGATTGGTTTACAAAGGCCATGATAACAGCTGCCTTGCTTTCCGGAGCCTCTGGATCCATGGGGGTATAGGTACGGAATGCCTCCATGATCCGTTCTAAAAAGGCAGCCGGAGATTCATCTTTTCCCTGTTGTACATTTCCTACCTTGGCCAAATTGGTTGGCTTTCTAGCAGCCATTCGGAGACCCCCCATTAGAGTCTGGCGGTAGACCCGGAGCCTCTCCTTACCTTCTGCCGTGTTGAAATCCCACTGGGGCCGAGTTAAGGGGAAGGAGGCATCTATCTGAGCCTGGTTGGTGGTGGGATTTCCGTCTGCGCCTGTAACTAGTTTTCGGGCCCCACTGAGGATTGTTTCTCTTTCTTCAGTCGTGAACAGGACCTGCAAAAGCTGCTGGCAATCATCCCACATGGGCTGATGGGTAAAAAGAACAGAGTGTAATAAATCAATAAGCCCTGCCGGTTTCTCGGTAAACTTGGGATTCTGAGCTTTCCAATTGTAGAGGTCACTAGTGGCGAAAGGCCAATAGTGATGGGGCTGATTCCCCTCCGCGTCTGGGGGTCCGGTGGCTCGCAGGGGCAGAATAGTGGAGTTGGCGGTGGAGGCGGATTGCCCCCTCTGAGCCCTTTGTCTGGTAAAGGGCGGGCTTCCCCCCAGAGCGTTTCCGCCTCCCGCTCTCAGAACAGCGTCTGCCTCCCTCGGAGGGGGAGGGTGGTGTTCTTCTCGCATCCTAGAGGGGTTATACGGGGGAGGAAAAATTAATTCTTCTTCAGTACCCCCCTGTAGGACAGGGTAGAGGGGTGCTGAAGGCTGGGTAAGACTTTTCCTCTTCTCTGTCTCCTGCAAAGCAAGAATGGGTTTTGGCTCCGGAGGGAGCAGGGTTAGGAAGGGCTTAAGCCAAGAGGGTGGGTCTTCTACAAGGTCCTGCCAAGTGATAATGTAAGGGAGCTGATCAAGATGGACCGCCTTAGGCTGAGAGATGATACTCCTGACTCGGTGGATGGTAGGGAGGTCGAAGATCCCCTCTGGTGGCCATCCAACATTGAAAGTTGGCCACTCGCTAGAACAAAAAAACTGCAACCGACCCTTTCGGACTTCCACACTGAGGTTGTTAGCTCTTCCCCTCACATCCTTAAAGTGATCAATCATAATACTTAGAGGAGTAGTCTGAGTCTGTCCCATAACGTCCGTCCAGTAAGTCCACAGAACAAAACAGAGAAACACAAAAACAGACAAACAGAGGGCCCCTAGAAAGTCTTCCAACTCCATGGAAGCAAAACTGCAAGCTAGCTTAGACCTTTGAGGGGATTCCATGTCCCTCCAAAACCGATGAGGGGATTCCACGTCCCTCCAAAGACGACGGCCTCACGCCGACCAGCGGGAGCGACCCGCCTCGTCTCAGACCTTTGAGGGGATTCCACGTCCCTCCAGAAGGGAGAATCGGAACGTCTTCCGAAACTCCCGGCCTGTGGTCCTGCAGTGCATCCACTTAGACCGCGTCGGGCACTACCAGAATTCCAGAAATGAGCTCACACAGAAAAGACAGAACAAACAGACACTAACCGTGGCCAGTCAGGCTCTCCGGGTTGGGGGTCCCTCGGGGTTCTTGGGGATCCCGGACGAGCCCCCAAATGTTATGCCCAGAATTCGTGATCCCCAAAGACCACTAGGGAGCCGAGTCCGATGCAAAAGCAAAGAGCCTTTATTCGAGCTAGCTCGAGCTCAATCCCCTACCTGCACCGATGCAGCGGTGAGATACCAGGGAAAGAGAGCGAGTTTCAAAAGGACAAAGGTTTTATTGGGGCCTGGGGGCAGTTGGTGAGGTAATGGCTATGGCCTCAGCCGATTGGCTGGGGAAGGGTCCTGGGGAAGGGTCCGAGTCCTGTTAGGCAGGTGAGGGGGGGTTACTCAAGGGGAGGAGGTGTGGTCAAGGTGAAGGACACAGAACAAGATGGAGTCGGCTGGCGTAGGCCTGCCCTTTCATTTACCACAGAGTAGTTAGCTATTCTTCTACTGAGGAATTGGGTCTATGAAATGTGATTTTTGCTCCTTTTGAAAGTCACCAGTCACCTCCCAAGGATCAAATCGTAGGGTCTTTGTTCTCTTCCTTGATCTCGTCACACCCCTAATTGCCCTGGCCTTTCCTTTCTTAAATCTCTCTCCTGCCTTGCTCTTCCAGATTTTCTGCTTTCTTCTGACTCCTGCTTCTCCTCTTTGTTCTTCTTCAGCCCTTCCTCCTCCCCCGTCCCCCTAAAATGTAAGGACCTCCAAGGACCTGTTTTTACTTTCCTCAGCATGCATGCTTGTGGCTTTAAGTACCATCTCTGCTCAAATGACTCCCACCCCATGTCTGGAGCCTGGCCTCTCTTTTGAGCACAACTCCTAAAATGCCAGTGCCCATTCCACATCTCCACCTGGGTGTTATCCTGCAGAGGTTTTCAAACTTTTTTTGGTTGGGAATCCCAAATGTAAGAAAAATCTTATTTGGAAGCTCAGTATGTGGAACAGGTGCTCCAGGAGCTCTCCACTGGCCCCCATCTTTGCCTCCCCCCCCACCCCATTTCATGGTTAGACTCTGTGTGCAGAAAGGGCCGGGGGGCTCTAGGGGAACACTGTCTTAGAGAATTTCAAAATAGTAATAAAACCAACTAAAAGTTGGCCTGCTTTTTATCACCACCATGTGCCTGCAGTCTAAACAATGTCAATGATAAGCTACTTCTCCCTGAGAAAAATCTTTTGTTGGCATAGGTTCTAAACAGTTGCTGAGACTACTGCTGAGTATCAGAATAATTGCTATGAAAGCTCCGAATTAGCACATTATTACTTACCTATAGTCGTACATATCTCGTACATGTAAGCTAAGTGTAAAAGTGCCCCATTATCTAACCAGCCCCTGACACAGGTGGACACAGTCCACACCTTAGTGCAAGTTCCTGATGTTTCAGAGCCTTTTGCCCTTGCTCTGGAGATAGTTCATGTTTCTGACCCTGCAGAGTTTCACAGTCCTACTTTTAAACAGCATATCCGACAAGGGTAGCACAGTAATGGCAAGGATAAAAAACAACTGGAGTTACTTCACTTCTGTTATTTTATGTTGACTATTTGGACTTTTTATTTGTGTTTCAAATTTAAAATAGTGAAACAGAGGGCGAAGTGCGAAGTGTGATTTTTGTTTGGTAAATGCGAAATTCAGTTCATATGTGAACTATTTTACTGAATATGAATATTTTTAAATTAAAATTTATTCTTTGTCTTCTTTTTTCTTTTTTTAAAGTTTATTTATTTTCAGAAAGAAAGCGTGAGTGGGGGAGAGGCAGAGAGAGAGAGAGGGAGAGAGAGAATCCCAAGCAAGCTCCACACTGTCAGTGCAGAGCCTGACGTGGGGCTCAAACTCACAACCCATGAGATCATGACCTGAGCTGAAATCAATAGTCAGACGCTTAACCAACTGAGCCACCCAGGCGCCCCTGCTAATTGTTTTAAAATTAGAAAACAAATTGAGAAAATAATGATTAACACAAGATTATTGTTGAAATAATTTGGCATATGGAGGAGAAGTATGAATAAAAAAATGGTGCAAGTATCAGATACTCTGGAGAGAGACTGAAAAGTCCAATGCTTTGTCTCACTCTGGTACCAGCAGAATGTAAAGTGAGAAGCATCAGGGTGTAACAAGAGGGGGTCTGGTGTCTTTTTTTTTATTATTATTATTTATTTGCATTTTTTTAATGTTTATTTATTTTTGACAGAGAGAGACACAGAGCATGAGCAAGGGAGGGGCAGAGAGAGAGGGAGACACAGAATACGAAGCAGGCTCCAGGCTCTGAGCTGTCAGCACAGAGCCCGACAGGGGGCTTGAACCCACCAGCTGCAAGATCATGACCTGAGCCAAAGTCAGAAGCTCAACCGACTGAACCACCCAGGCGCCCCATGGTATCTTTTTGATAATCACAGAATCCTGAATACTTACTCACTTTGGGAAAGTTACTTAATCTTTAATCATTTACCTCTCCATGAAATAGGAATGATGGCCCCTACTTGGGGCACCTGGGTGGCTCAGTCAGTTAAGCATCCAACTCTTGATTTGGGCTCAGGTCATGATCTCACAGTTTGTGGGTTCGAGCCCCATATCAGGTCTGTGCTGACAGTGTGGAGCCTGCTTGGGATTCTCTCTTTCCCTCTCTTTCTGCCCCTTCCCCGTCCCTGCCTCACTCTCTTGCACACTCTTTCTCTCTCTGAAAATAAATAAATATTACATAAATAAGAAAACACATTAAAAATAGGAATAATGACCCCTACCAGTGGGTTCAGAAGATTCATTGAGTTAGTAGTTAGTTGGTAAAGCACTTTGTACAGAGGGAGGAAAACACTAGACTGCTTGTTACAAAAGATCAGATATGAAGAATGCTCTGATTTGTTGTTCCGCATAGTGCTTAACACAGGGATGCTTGGGATTAGATGTTACGTGACTCCTGGAGGGGGGTTCTGACACCATTGTGCCTGGTGGCTCTGAATGACCTATTGTTACCGGCTACTCTGCCCTGTTCCCTGGAGGAGTTGCCCGGGGAAGTGACACAAACCCCACTAGCATCTAGGCATGCTCTGCCATCTGGGAAGCAGACATGTTTCCAAGGCATTCGAGTATGAAATGTTGACACCCGACATCAGGACAGCCCTCTGACCTCCAACAGCACACCCCTTTCTTCCAAAAGGAGCCAATCAAGATGTGGTCTCCCAATTCCAATCCTTCATTGCTTTTCATCACATACTGCTGGCTTTAGCACAAAGAAAGCAAATTTTGGACAAGGAGTGTGCCTTGTTTTTCCCGCTTCCCACCACATCAAATTATAAGCACCAGAGTTATCCACAATTTCAGTTGTTCCCTGTGTTTTTATATCCATGGTTGGATGGATTCTAGTTAAACCCAGTAGAAATCTGTCCCCCAAAAATCTGGTTCAGATGTTCCTGTGCTTTCTTATGTGCTCAAATTAATGAAAGCTTAGCTGAATATGTTTCTTCTTCATAATGCTGACAAAACAGGGCTGCAGCCAGATAATAAACTGGAGTGAAACACTGTGGCTCTCCCAGTAAATCTGAGCTCTGTAAGGCAGGTGACAATGAAGGAGCTCCTATGGTGGCAAGCGCCTTGCCTTCTGCTATAGGTTTCCGTCCATTCCCATCAATCAGTGATAAGTTGGTAAAGAGATTTATCAGCTGTGTATGTGGCATTATATACTGATTCCCTTGCTGATAGTTAAGAATAAAAAGCATTGTCCATCCGTCCATTAGAGATTAGTTTACGCAGAACTTGCTTAGCTCAGGTACAGAGAAAGTAGTGCTTTGCCTTCCTTGATCTGCTGCAGACATAACAAAAGGGCACCGGAGGGTGTGTGTGAGCTTTGTCTTCCTAAGCAGTGTGGCCACAAGACGGAGATGCTAAACATGGGGACGGTAAACAGTGCTTCCCTTGTTGAGGGAAAGACATGTGAGTTGGCCTTAGTCCCATTTTATTTATTTATGTATCCAGGATGGGATTGTTTTGGAATGCAACAAAAGATTATTCAGGCTGTTTTGTTTGGTTCTGTTTTTCAGATCAATGTTAATGACAGCCTGTGACCTTGGAGCCGTGACCAAACCATGGGAGATCTCGAGACAGGCAAGTGGTGATTAATGGCAGGGCTCAGCAGAGGAGGAACTGCGGGAGGGGGGCGGGGGGAACAATATTCCCAGAGCCCAGACTCCCAGGCACTGAAACCCTAGTCAATTTGCATCAGTATTAACATGGTGTAAAAAATAGCGGGAGGCTTGGGCACGACATAGTTTATTGCACAGCCTTTCTTTAACGTGCTTCCACTGAATAATAGTATTTCTGACTCTGTAAGATTTTGTTAACACTCTAAATCCAAATAACACATTGACCATTTCCTAAGGCAAGAGTTTCAAAAATAGTGTTTTTAAATAGGTAATCGTGTTTTAGCACAAGGTCCACTTTTTTCTCATCTGGAAAAAAAAAAGAAAAAGAAAAAAAGAAAAAAACAAACCAAGAAGGTCAAAAGGAAATTTTCTTTTTATTTAAAGACTATTTGGAGATGAAATCACGGTGGCCAAAGTGTGTAATATCCAAATTTAATTTGTACCCCCCAAAAATGGTGCCTTTACCATCTATCTGGTCTTACTGCTAAAAGTGTTAGTTTAGAGCAAGAACAGGTTTCAAGCCAGTAACCACACAATTTAAGATCCTTGATTACTGATAGTATTTGGAGATTAAACTCTTTTTTAATTTTCATGTGGCACACCTACTGTGTGGGGTCTAAAATAGTAACTTGGTATCTTAAGTCTCACCATTTTAAGGAAAATAAAGTAGACTCATATAACAATAAATAACTAATATTTATTGACTAAATATCTAATTTTAAATGACTCCTTTATATGTATTATATCACTTAATCCTCCAACTTTGATTTAGGTATAGTCAGTCTAGTAGGCTGAATAATGGCAACTGAAAGATATTGGATGCTAATTTCTGGAACCTGTAAACATTGCCTTAGAAGGAAAAAGGGTATTTGCTGATGTGATTAAGTTAAGGGCCATCATTATCCTGGATTATCCAGGTGAGACCTAAATTCAATGACAGGTGTCCTCCTAAAAGAGAGAGAGAGAGAGACACTGGGAGATTATACCTTCAGAATAGGGGAAGAGGATGTGAAGAGAAGGCAGAAAGTAGAGTGATGTGGCCACAAACAAGGGAAAGCTGGTAACTGCCAGAAAGTAGAAGAGGCAAAGGACAGATTCTCCCTTAGAGGCTCCAGAGCAAGCTCAGCCTTGGCAAAACCTTGATTGCTGTCCAGTGAAGTGATGTTGACCTGCCAATCTCCAGAACTATGAGAGAACAGATTCCTTATTGCTTTAAGCCACCAAGTTGTGGTCATTTCTGGCAACACTGGGAAACTTATACAGTTATTACCCCTATTTCACAAATGGGGAAAATGAAGCCTAGAAAAGATAAGTAGCTTGAGGTGATACACCTAGTAAGTTGATAGAGCTAGGTATTCAAATCCCAACAGAGTAGTCTCCAAAGCCTTCGTTCTTTACAGCACTTCTACTCTTTCTTATACCAGATATACCAGTTGGCATTTTTAAATGATGCCAGTGTGTCAGCAGAATGGGCTGTTATCCCTCAGCCTCAGTGGCTTAACACAACACACTGCTTATGAACATGGGCATCCAGGACCAGCTTGGTACCATTCCTCATTTTGGACTGCGACTGAGGGAGCAGCTACCATTTGGATCATTCCGACAGAGGCCCTAGCATGTCTTGCACTGGCAAATAAATGCAAACAAATCCCCAGAAATTCATTGGCCAGAACTTGTCACAAGACCCCACCCAACCAGGAAGTAAAATCCTTTCCTGTGCCCAGAACGTAGAAAGCCAGAAATAGTTGATGAAAACGTGACTACCACAGTTTGCCCTTCTAATCACCAAAAATGTGATTCACTCTCCTTCCTCAGGCAAAATATGCTCATCCTGTCCCCAAGGGAGATGACCCAAATGTCCCAAGAGTCATGGTATCAAGCTCAAGTCCAGGATCTCTGGGTGATCTATGCCAGTCTCCACATCAGGTCTGGATGCAAATTAAAGACCTACACACACCCCAAACACAGCATTTGACTTACACTCAAACCACAAAACACTCATTACAACACTCCCATTCAGAAGGGGAAGAGATGACCAATATTTGGCAGTTAGGAGGCCACGGCAATTCCAAAATCCCACTGGGCATTCACTGGAAGGCCATCCACTCTGTGGTAGACCCTGATTCTCTGGGAGACGCTCCCCAGTCATCATTGTCCATGGCCCTTAGATCTACCCTGGGACATTATTCCTTTTCCATTGCCTTCCTTGGCTGTATCCAATGGCCAGGCAGTTTTCTCAGCCTGTTTCCCACCTAAAGAAGATTGAGGACCCAAGGCTTGTTTTAAGTTTTAAGTAGTCACAGTCTTAGGGGGGTTTTGGCACCAAACTCTCTTAAACATTTAGCCAGCTTCTTATGTCTTTGTTCCTAGTCACTTCCATTTGCCAATAACCACATCTACAGTTCCATTCTAGACAGACTTCTTAGATCTGCTCTATCTCTTTGCTTCCTTGTATTAAAGAACAAAGAAAATTAGCATATGTACTTCTTTCTTCCTCTTTCATGATCCAGTTCCTAGTATTCAGGGCCTAATGATTTTTCTGGGCCATTTGTCCAATTGAAGGGATATCCTGTGTACCGCCTAATTCATTCAGTTTTTAACTGTGGATGCACTGGCCCTACCTTTGATTCTAGTTGTAAGGCTGGGTCTTGATCAGCCTTTGTCATTCAAAACATATCTCAATTTTTATTTTTACA
Organism: Herpailurus yagouaroundi; assembly: GCF_014898765.1. NCBI lineage: Eukaryota > Metazoa > Chordata > Mammalia > Carnivora > Felidae > Herpailurus > Herpailurus yagouaroundi. Next base: position 58,332,094 of record NW_024412395.1, on the reverse strand, counting down.
CTTTGGGGTTAAAAAGCAGCTCTGTCTTCCATCCCTGAAGATGAAGACTCTGAATTTGTGACTCTCTCCTTTCCCTTTCATTCCTGGTTGTAAACCTGCCAATCCTTTTCGGAGCTCACTTCTTACAATACTTAGCAAAACACAGTCAACAGCAATTCTCACATGCTACCAACATTTTGTTTTCCAGTATCTTCCCCTAAGGCTATAAATTCATTAGATATATTATTTGCTTTATTTCAAAGAGAATTGTACAAAATATTTTGCCACTGTGTACCATGGGTGTCATCCTTACAGCCTCCAACAGCCATTTCCTCACTGTTTTACACATGCCCCCTAAGCTGATGCTACATATTTTAGGGTCTTTTTATTTTTCTTCCTTCTTTTTCTTTCTTTCTAAAAAGAACGCACCTCATTTCCATACCATTTTTTTGTGTGAGTCAAACTAGGCTAGGCTTTGCTGCAATAACAAATATATTCTCAAATTTCAGTTTCTTTACTCAAAGAAAAGTTTATTTCTTGTTCCTATCACAATCCAATGCAGATTTCCTATAAAGTTCTCCAATAAATAGCTCTCCTCCAATTGAACTTTGGTTTTCATTTTGGTTTTCAACTTCACACTTGAAGTTACATAAAACAGGGAGGAATTTGCTTGGTTGAGTAGCGTATTTCTATATCTCTGCGCACCCTTCACTTCCCCAGTGTGGGAAGCCTCCCCTATAGTAAAGTCTGGACCAGAGAAGAGATAGGTATCTTCCAGGTATCAGGAAAAACTGTAGTAGTGGGGTGGCCTCTTGAATTGGGATGGAAAGAAGTGGAGGGGTAGAGAGCAGAAGAAAATTCAGGGGACCAGGGGGAAAATAGAGAAGATTGGAAAGAGAGTGGGATGATGTATGATATGCCGGGACTTTCAGAAACCCCAGTGAAATGCATGTCAACAACTAAAGGAGCAGTAGCCCACTTGGGAGTGGGGAAGGGACAGGACAAAGTACTTAACAAGAAAAAAAGGTTCTGCATTGATGTTGTAGACCAACTTGGGAGGCCTATTGGCCGGTCTCTTGGTCATTGATGTAAATAGTATTTTATTTTTAGGATGTGAAGTTCTGCTGATCAGTGCAGAAAAAACTCAAGAGTTTGGGGAAATAGAGCACAAAACCATGTTTTTCCAAACACTTGCATCAGAAATCATGCCACAGCTCTAAACTGGAGATCTCATTTGTGTTTGTCTCCAAACTGAATAGGTTAAAACATTTTCAAAAACATACTTCTATGATTTTAGGAAACATTTGGACAAAAGCAATAGAACCTTCTTTTTAAAATATAAATATATTTCTAATTTCTTAGAGGTTGATATTTTTAAATTTCCTTGCAAAATGGGTTTTTTTTACTGGTGTCTATTCCAGTTTTACTTCCTCACAAACATGACTCTAAGCATGTGGGTTTCCCCAGTGACCCCCCCCCCAGGCCTGATTAGCATCTCAATTTCCTTCTTTAATAAAAAATTCAATTAGGAGCCACTTAATGTTCCTGATTGGGTTTTTAAGTACAAATGAAACAGTGATACAAGTTGAACTGTGAAAGAAGCTCAGGGGAGATACCCAGGACCACTTTAGAAAGATCAAGGACAGGATTGTGTTTTAATTTCTTTGCTTTCCAGGGGTGATAGACCTGTGTAGGACTCCTACCTGGGGGTGACCTGATGTGCACATTTGTATTCTTTAGTGCAAAAGACCCACCTCAGAACAATCTGAGGGAGTGTTCTGGGGACTGAATAAATGAGGCCAGGCCCTTAGGGGACCATTTCTTTTTTAAAGGAAGGCCAGAGACAGAAAGAGAGGCCTGGAGTGCTAATGTGGCAGAGACTAGAGAGAGAAGTGAATCAGGCCCTAGAAAAATTGAGCCAGCTCCAACTAATTTTATGCTATTGAATTTTTTAAAGGTACCCATATTCCTTATAAGAAATGTTTAAAATCTGGACTGACTAGATATTCTATTTCTTTACATATGAGCTACATACTTGCTATTCTCAGGGTGTGTGTGTGTGTGTGTGTGTGTGTGTGTGTGTGTGTGTAAGAGATAGAGATGTTTTTATGTTTTATCAATGGTTATGATTTATGGTGGACAAAATCTCTTGAGAGATACACTTAGGTAAATTATGTTGATTCTATCCACTTGACCAAAAATTAAACCATTCTAGCCTTTTCCAGACCATGAATCTCATCTTCATAAGATCCTGGAATAGAGGAAAAACTGGTTGGGGGATCTAGACCTTCTTGCCTTCAACTTTTCTGAAATTTTGTTTTCTGCTCGTCCAAATTTTGTAAATCCAGCCAGTTCATCTGAGAGATTTCCTAGATCTTGTTCCTTAGTATTGTTGAAAATACCTGTTTAACACTTACCTGTTATATCATTATGCTTCCCATAAGCTATCATTAGAAGCACAGGGCTTGGAGAAGCTTCTCTGTAGCTTAACAATGATCAATCATCAACTTCTGATCATCCATGCTAATAGATGAAAAGTGAAAAAAAATAGAAGTCCTTACTCTGGAAAAATCTCTACCATTTGCTTGTACCAACTAGAACCTACCATAAATTAATACTTTTAGTACATAGATTAAGACAGCTGAAGACCAAATCAACATTCTTCAAACTGTATCATGACACACTGTAAAAAACAAGACAAAACAAAACAAAAAAACTGGTATGAACAGTGAATCTAGCATTAGTCCTGCCCCTTAACTAATTGCTACAGTAAGAAGCAGAGGTGTGCCCTGGGGTTATCCTCTCCAGAGTCCACACAATTATTGATAGGGTGAGGCAGTTAAGGAGTTTGGGGGATGGCCAATGAAGCCAAGCTAAGATAAAAGTGTGCAACAAAGTAAAGAATCTGGGTTGACACAACCAAAGGTTAGCAAAAATATTGCAAGTATATTATAATATGGAAACAGAAATTATGATTAGGGATTATTTGCCTCATTTTTCTATAATAAGAACATTTCCTACTTTGAAGCTGGCAACCCCATGCCTCATTGGGAATATGGAATCTGCACGGTCAGAGATCATCTACTGGCAGGCATCTGAAGATACCCTGCACAAGTTCTTCTGATTAAAAGGAAATCAGTTTCATTGATTAAGTTCTATAATATGTTGAAACAGAAAAGGTTAATGTACTCCTTCAAAAGCTTTTTAAATTATTATCTATGTTGAAGATAATCACTATACATGTAAGGCAGAAATAACTTCTGAGTCTTATGATAAATTACACATAACCATAAATTACATATTTATATGTTCCAGGTGGCTGAACTTGTAACCAGTGAGTTCTTTGAACAAGGAGATCGGGAGAGATCAGAACTCAAACTCACTCCTTCAGTAAGCCCATCCTTTTATTATGACACATTTAGCCTTTGGAATGACATTTTCAGAAGCAACTCCAAATCACACCCTGAAAGTGGGAAAGACTGAGAGTGGATTTAAGAAAGCACTCCTGAAAGTTTAAAACTTTAATTAAACTTAGACGCTAAACACTCCTATTCCCAGGTTTCTGATTAAGAGTGGTGAGCTACTTAACAAGCACTTCCTGAGCTCACATGGTAAGACAAGTAGGCACAAGGGAGGATGTACCAAGTGGCACTGGAGTAGCTCAAAGCCCAGTGCTGGCATTACATAAGTGAGTGGTCTGTACCTACCTTGGAAGAGAAATACAGACAAAAGTCAAAGGCAGGCTGTCCAGCCTTGAGGAGCTTAGAACAGACAACTGCAGTAAATAATGGTCGTTCTGGGTTTTATTTTCCTGTTTGGGGCTTTCTAAAATCCCAAACCCAGATCATTTCAAGTCTCTGTTTCTTTCCTTTGTTTGCAAAATGAAAAGTCTCACTTGGGGAACTAGGTTCTGTTGACTGAAATGCTATTTTTGTTGGATTCACCCATTCAATTATTATTTGAGAATGCTTACTGTAGGCTCAGGATGATGCTGTTTTTACTCAAACAAGACAAAAGACATAAATGCCTCATCCACAAGGAGGGGGTGGCCTCTATTCTTAAGGAATGGTTAGCTACAAATCGTCACCTCACAACTCAAAGAATGGTACAAAGTACTGTGAAGCTGGTACAGCACAGTAGATACAGTTAGGCTCATTAATAGATTCATTAGGCTTAAGGAATGTTTGAATTGTCAGGAATGTCTGTTTATGAGGATTCAAGTCAACCGAGTTCTGAACATTTGGAGGTTACTTGTAAGATCTTCAAGTTTTAGGACGCCTTTCTTTGCGAGCATTTAAAAGTAAGGAAAAGCCAGAGAGCTAGCTCTTAGTCAAAGAGCTTCACCTGTCTGAAGTCAGACCTCACAGCCTTAACTAATTTTAACTATTCTTAATTTGTTGCCTACCTATAAAAGGTCAGAAGACTCCATAGGCTAAAACACTCACCCTGTATTTTAGTTTCCAAAGCAGTATCTACTTATACTGTTTCCAGAACATCCCTTTATTCTTTTTTGGTGGTATCAGCAGATTTGGCTGTGATACCAGTTTGGGGTACATAGTTAATGTGTAAAACCCTAGTGACAACCCAAATTCCTCTCAGCTACGTGTTTATTTTCAAATGAAAGCTTTCTTCCACTTAAAAATTGTTTCAGGGGCTTTGTCTGAAGGGTTTATAATGTAGCAATACCACAGGTCATTTAATTAAGTGGGAAAAAAAATGAGTCGGTTGCCAGCATTGGCGACTTGGCAAGTGCAGTGACGCAGCACTAAGGAGGCTTTGTACACTCAGGTAAGGCGTTCGCTGAACACATAAATGAAATTAATTTTGCGGTGGAAACATAGCACTAAATGCTACTCTCTCCTCGCAAAAGGCTACTCAACATGGCCAATGACAGTCTCCTGGCTGCTGTGGCAGGGGTATTTCTCATTAGTCCTTTCCCAAAGATGTCTGGAAATGCATGCATGCAGAGGTGACACCAGTTGTGTGTCTTTTATTCTTTGATGTTTAGGGAGAAAATTGTCTGGGAATTCCTCCATCTGGTGTCACGGTCCTAGAGGTCATCAGGGTAACTTTCTGAAGACAACGGCTAATCTAGACCACAGCCAAGGGTTAATAGTAGAAGCAGTGAGTCAGTTAGTAAAACATGCTCGAGCACCTCTGGGTAGCGAGCATGAAGCTGGGCACTGTGCATCCAGCCATGAGCAAAGCTGTCAACTGAGGGAAAGATAGACATTATATAAATAATCACTCATAATCAACTACAAGATGCAAAAGGCTGTAAAAGGAAAGCACAGGACAATCAATGTGCTATCTCACACTTGCACTCAAAAACATTTATTGAGAAGTGACTAGTCTAGAAATAAACTTTTACAGTATGGCCAACTGTCAACAGAATGCTAAGACAATTCAATGGGGTCAGTCTTCTGTCTTCTCAAATAGTGCAGGGACGGCAGGATATCCACATGCAAATGAATGACACTAGATCCCTGTCACCAAATCTCAAAATAATCTCAAAGTGGATCATAGACCTAAATGTGAGGGCTAAAACTATATGAGACTCTTAGAAGAAAACAAGGTATAAATCTTCTGAAAAATAAAATAGATACATTGGACTTCATTAAAATTTAAAACTTTGCATCTTCTTTTTTTTTTTTTTTTTTACTTCAGCTGTTGTTTATTGACACAGGTAGGCTCTATAGCAACAGGCTGGGAGGTGGCTGCAGTAGTGGGGAAAATGGAGGGTGGGGGGAGTGTTTGCCTTCAACGACCGCTGAGTAGAGTGTAGGAAGACAAGCGCACAATGCATGACAAGGTGGGAGTGGGGGGAGACTGAGGGGGGTGGGGGAGCAAGGAAGGGCCCCGGCCAGTCTCCTTAAACCAGAACCACTGCCCTATGCCACAACTCTTGTTGGCGGTCTCTTGATGCCAGGCCAGGGGTGGGAGTTGTCTGGGTGTCCGTTTTCTGTAGGAACTGAGTGGAGTACACAAAAAGGAGGAGATGCAGGATCCGTTGCCCTCTGTGAAACTTTGCATCTTAAAGGACACTATCAAGAAAATGAAAAGACAGCCTACAGTATAGAGAAATTATTTGCAGATCATCTATCTGATATGGGCCTGGTATCTAGAATATATAGAGAACTATTACAATTCATAGAAAGACAACCCAATTTTTTAAAAGGGAAAATGATCTGAATACATATTTCTCCAATGAATATCTATATATGTATATATAGATACATACATGGCCAATAAGCACATGAAAAGATGCTCAAAATCATTAGTCATCAGGGAAATGCAAATCAGAACCAAAATGAGACACCACTTTCACAGGGACTAGCTACAATTAAAAAGATAGACAAAAACAAGTGTTGGTGAGGATGTGGAGAAACTGGAACTTCCCACACTGCTGATGGGAACATAAAGTCATGCAGCTGCTTTGGAAAACAGTTTGACAATTAACGAAAACATTAAACATTGGCTTCAGCACGTGGCCCAGCAATTCTGCCTCTAGGTATATCCCCAAGAGAAATGAAAACATACACTTGCATAGAAACTTGTACGTGAATGTTCACATTATTCATAATAGCCGATAAGTGGGAACAACCCAAATGCCCATCACCTGATGAATGGATAAATAAAATATGGTGATCTATACCATACATACCAAATGTACATACCAAATGTAATATCATTTGGCCATAAAAGGGATGAAGTGCTGATGCATGTTACAGGAATGAACCTTGAGAACATCATGCGTGGTGAAAGAAGCCTGTCACAAAAGACCACGTATCATACGATTCCATTTATGTGAATGTGCAGAATAACCAAATCTATACAAACAGAAAACAGATCACTGGTTGCCTAAGGGTAGAGCCTTGGGGGAGTTGAGGAGTGACTGCTAACTGATACGAGATTTCTTTTTGGGGTGATAAAAATGTGCTAAAATTGACTATAGTAATGGTTGCACAACTAATTGTGAATATACTAAAAACCACTGACACTGAATAAAAAAAAAAAAAACAAACACAATTCTATACACCAGAAACAGTAATTAAGTAAATAAGGAAATTTCAGATAGCAATGAGCACTGAAGAGTAGATAACAGAATATTATTTTTTAATATTTATTTATTTATTTTTGAAATTGAGAGACAGCATGAGCAGGGGTAGGGGCAGAGAGAGAGAGAGAGAGGGAGACACAGAATCCAAAGCAGGCTCCAGGCTCCGAGTTGTCAGCACACAGCCCAATGCAGAGCTTGAACCCATGAACTGTGAGCTCATGACCTGACCGACTGAGCCACCCAGGCGTCCCTAGAATAATATTTTTAAAGGAACATTTTGGACAAAGACTCGTGCAGTTCACAAGAACCACTCCTTCCCCCAGCAGACCCTAGTCCTCTTTCCTGGTATTTCACATTTCATGTTGCAAGACAAGGATGAGAAGAGCCTGCGGGAGTCAGTGACCTTCTCTGACTGGAGATTTTTTTGGAGATATTTCCCTCAGCAGCACTCTTATGTCTTCTTGTGAGCCCTGGCAGCTGGTGATTTCTGTCCTGCCCACTCCCACCCTCATTGATAAGTCTGAAGGGTGCTGGATTGTGCAACATCTCCAGACGAAGGGAAAGTCCTGGATCTTCCTTCATGACCTGTGTGAATGCTGAGATGATGTGGATGTCACCCACTATCTCTGTAAAGACCAAACCTACTCTAAGACAGGAATGCAGGGAAAGGTCGCTTCTCAGACCCTGGCCTTATTCTTTTTGATAGCAAAGACAGGGACATTCTTAAGGGAGTAGAACTGGCAGTGTTTGTTCAAGAATCCCCCTTGGCCCCCAATTCCAACTGATTGTTTCCCTTTTTATGTCTGCCCAACAGATATATGTCCCTTCTTTTTCTCAAAAAAGTATACCTAAAATTTCTAAACATTGTAATATCATGAAGTTTAAAGCCTGGGAGTGAGGAGAGAATGGGTACCTGCCACCATCATCCATCCAATGATAGATAAAAATTTAGGAATCTATTAATGACAGAAGCTTATCGAAAAACACAGTTGTCAAACCCACACCCCACCCTGAAAAATGAATACAAATAGTTTCTGTTTAAAATGAAACTGCTTTTAAAGATCTTTTCTCATCTATCCCACCTTCTTTCACTATAAAAATAAGAGCCTGCATTATTTTTGTGGCAATGAAACATATCCCCTTCCCCTTGACTCATACCCAATTCCCAGTAAACTGATGACTTGATTTAGTGGCCATTACCTGTATCTGAAGACAGATTTTGGCCCCAAGGAGTTGCGTGCTATAAAGTTCAAATAAATTCGCTTACAAATCTCATAAAAAGAGGTGAAAATACTTTCTTTCTCATCACAGATAAAGGAAAAGAAAGTACATGTAAAGATTGATTGTGATTTGTGAAGTGTTCGGTTGGTAAAAATTGGATCACTGTGGCAAAGTGTTGACAAAGCACCTGTAAAATACTCCAGAGTAATAAAGACAAGCTTCTCCTCCCCCATTCTAGGCTATCTTTGACCGGAACCGGAAAGATGAACTGCCTCGGTTACAATTGGAGTGGATTGATAGCATCTGTATGCCTTTGTATCAGGTACTCAGGATTTGGGAGGTGGGGGGAAGGAGTTGGCGGTGCATGTCCTGACTGAGCCAGGAAAGAAGAGTGTATGTACTCTCAGAAACGTTAGTTTTAGGAGACCTTTCCAGGGTAAGTGTATTGCTAAGAACTTTGGCTGTGGTCAATCTTTTCTCAGATTTCTGACCGTCTCCTAGGAAAAGTTAGTGCTAGGAGGCCAGAGACCTGAGTTCTCCTTCTGGGACATAATCTCCATGGGCCTTGATGCCCCCATCTATAAACCAGGATTAAAAATATTTTACCTCAGTATTTCCCAAGCTGTGCCCTGTGGAACACAAGTATCCAGCCATAGCCTAAAAGATATCTCTTCAAAAAGAGCTCTCAGGCCCAACAACTAGGGAACCTGAAGGCTCAGAGGAGTCCTTCAGGAAAGAAACATGTTCAACTTTGATCAATGCCAAATTTCTCAAACATTTGACTGTCGAAATCTTCTTCATTTTTGTTTTACAAGTTTTCTTTCACTTTTACTAATATCCTACGAGACACAAGAGTTCCATGAAACCATGACACCTGGCCTTCTGTCCTGATCGCATGGTCTGGGCCACAGAGTTTTGAAAGAACCTTCCATGGGAAAGCTCTGCCTCTCTCTGAGACGCATGTGACAAATGCCGCTGCCTGGTGGTCGGGACCCTGCTTCTGGCAAGGAGACAAGTGTCATGGGCTTTGAATGTTCACACTCCACTTTTTGAGTACAGATTAGGATCGGCACCAGTTAACACTAACGGTTTAGTGTTCATTGGCTTTTAATTCTGCTACTAAGCATTTGCTTTCATGTGTAAAACCTGGCGAGTTCTTTACCCCCTACCTCGCTCAATCAGACTGAGCTGCTTTTCCAACTTCAAAGTGAGAAACACATGCAGAGAAAGCAAAACCGCGTTAGTTTCTCACTCTGTGTAACTCCATTAAAAACACAGTATTGGTTTTTAAGGACCTCACAACCATTAAGTTTCAGGCTTATCTACCACTTCGTTTTCAACACTTTTAGGAGCTGCTGAGCCCTGTCACATTACACTAAAAAAAAAAAAAAAAAATCCTAGAATACTATCTTGAAGATAGAAATGAAACTTTTTAATGACTATCAACAGCAAAAAACACCAAAATTCATATCTTTGTTTTACATGAACCATTCAATACATGATAGCATAAAATCAAAGTTTTAAAATAATCTTAAGTACATTATTTTAGCTATAAATGGCACATAATGCTCTTGTTTAATAATGAAAACTTGGGTGAAAAAATCAAGAGTAACGTACACTTTATTATAAGAGGCTTCTTGACTTTCTTTTCTTCCTGTCTGCTCCTCCCACCCTTGCTTCTCTGGTATCTCTGCATAAGCTGGGTGCCCAGGTACAAAGCCCACAGCTGTTGGGTCAGATATATCTTGTTTTGCTAAATTCGCCTTGACTACCCATGTTGAATTATTTATAATTTATTCAGTTTCCTGTGCCCACTGAGGCAATAAATGGGATGAATTTTTGCAATTAGTAAATTCCTTTTACGGTGGGTAAAGCTTAGGAGGACGAAGACTTGTAATTGTGGGACAGATAAATTTTCGATATTAGTTTGCAAAGCTTCTTTGGAATGGACCCAAAGTCCACATATCCTTCCTATGTGATTGGTTATAATAAATGCTGGCAAGGATTCTCATGGGCTTTTCCGTGCTAATTTCATTGTTTTGCGTCTGATTCTCAATTCTTTGGGCTTATCTTATACTTTCTATTAAGTACTTTGAAATCTTCAGGTTAAAAAAGAAACTACTTGAAATTGAAATCGAAACTAGCACTTTCCAGAATTTAGGGAGTAATACCACATCACATTATCTATCATTCTTGATTTTCCACATCTGTTTTACTTTACTCCCTGTCTGTGAGGTTAGATACACCTGCTATTTTTATCCACAGAAAATTAACATAGAGCAGTTTTAAGTGACATTCCCACCAAGTTAGAGTTGTGTCCCGCATATCCGTGGCCTTGGTTTTGGTGTAGTGGTCTTTCTACCACCCATTCCACCTCTGCTGGGTATTTCTTCCACAATCTTTTCTTATTAAACTAACGAGAGAATCATGGCATTGTAAAGAGGAGTGTAGAAGGAGTTGTTTATAAAAGTTCATGTTCAGGGGCACCTGGGTGGCTCAGTTGGTTAAGCGTCTGACTCTTGGTTTCAACTCATGTCATGATCTCGTGGTTTCATGGGTTTGAGCCCTACATCAGGCTCTGTGCTGACAGTGCAGAGCCTGCTTGGGATTCTGTTTCTCCCTCTCTCTGCCTCTCCCCCTTCATGCTGTCTCTGTCTCTCTCAAAATTAATTAATTAAAAAGATTTTTTTTTAAGTATGTTCATTTCTGCTGCTATGTCTTCTCAGCTAGCAAAGTATGAAAATCATGTTCATTTTAAATGTCTTATCATCACTTATTTTTTAAAATAACACAGATTTTATTTGTAAATTCTTTATAAGTCTTTGAAACCAGTATTTCAAAAAGCCCTCAAACTGAAACTTTGCTGAATGATTTTAAGTGTCCTCTCTGAGAGTCCCTATTTTGTTCCATCTCACACAGTTGGGGGAGAAGGGGATTGTCCGTTATTTAAATGGGCAATCTGACATTCACTGTTGCGCCCTGGAGCTGAAATGGAATCAGTCAGTGGGCAGGAATCACCATTAGTGCAAAGATACAAAACGTTGAGGAAGTAACTCACCAAGCAAGAGCAGTCACTGGTATGACACTAGTTCCTGCAAAAGTCTGCAGGAACTCAGGTTGTTGCCAAAAGGGAAGAATGAGGTTTCAAACATGAAAGTGCAGTCATAAAGAGCCTGAGAAAATAGAAAGCAGATGGGAAAGTATGCAGGTGGCCAGAATCTCAAAAAGGGATTATCTGAAATGCCATGGTCTGAATTATGTAGAGTGTAGAAATCCAGGGTGGCCTTGCTAGGTCAGTCTGGGCGCAGGGGAAGAGGATACAGAATAGTACAGATGAGACAAAGAATGTTCCTTTTCATGGCCAGGACCCTGCCCCCAAGGTGGAGCGGGTTGGGTGGCTGGAAACCTCATGTAGAACCTGAGGCAGATAGATACTCATGGAGAGAGCTGGGATCTCGTGCAGGGGAGCAGTGTGGAGAGCGCCCTCTAGCGAGGGTGGAAGCTCACCGAAGCACTGGGCTGATGGCCTGAAGGTGGAATGCGGAAGGAGTTTAGTAGCAGGGTAGAGAGGGAGCTGAGTGGTGGATACAAATTTGGTTTTAGTACAGCTTTTTGACTTCATTGACTTTCACTGGGTGAAGTGGTTTCCCTTCATGGTGTTGAAAAGCTTGTGCATACGTCAAACTTCAAAATAGATCAGGCACTTTCCTCTTTCACTCCAGTTTGCTGAGTTTTGTCCTTCCTCCAAGCCAAGGGTAGATTATGGATAGTCTTGGGTGCCTGAAGGGCTACTTACTAGTGTGCTAGGTGGGAACTCACACAAACTACATTTTGGATGCCCACTGCATTTAAAACTGAAACTCTTATCTCTGAGACAACTTAAACTTCCAGGTAGGGCCAATGTTGAAGGAGAAGCAGGCCAACTCCTCCAATCCTCCTAAAATCTATTCGTTAGGAAGTTACCTAAGTAATCTAGTGATTGACTGGAAGTGACTGCCAGAAAATACATAAAAATATATAAACAAAGTGGTGCGTGGAGAAGGAGCATGCCCAGAACACTTCCAGATTGACAGATAGTTATATTGTAGAGAGATGCGACACTAATATTTACATGTGAGTATATAATTCTCCAGAACTTGCTTGTCTTTTTAATCTGGTGGCTCCAAACTTTTCTTTGAAAAAAATAGAAAATGGTCCTAACAGGCAGAAGTCATGATTTATCTGTGACAGCATTTCAATCAGGAAGCATATAGGAAGTCAAGAGTGGGCAGGGACCCATCAGAGCGTGTGCCCCAAGAGAAGACGAGAGCCCAGTTAGTTAGCTCCGTCCTAGCAGGGTATCTTGGAGGAACACATTGACATCTGATTCCCATGCTTTCTGCTGTCTTTGCACCCTGCTGGGATCCATTAGCCTGCTGCTCAACATCTTTGGAGGGAGAAAAAAATATAAAGAAAGAAAGAAGAAAAAGAAAAAAAGACACCATCAAACTTTGAAGCCACTGCTGTACCAGCCTTAGGGATAAACAGAAAGCCTGATGTGACAGCATCACACTGAGCTTCTCTTGCAATAGCGAGCTCAGTTTTTGCCCTTTGTTTTCATTCTTGACTTAATCAAACCTCAGTGTACCTAGAATTTCAATGGTGCATAGAGGCATTATAAATCTTCTGTTGTTAAGGATTGAGGGATTTAATTGTTATTATGAACATAATCGCATTTGCAGCCCATCCCAAACAGGTTCTTGACTTGGAGGTGGATTTTTTCCACAGATATTTCAAAAAGGCTTGACCTGGACAGGATCTAGCTGGAACAATTCCCTGTCTAGTTCTGCAAGCGTATTGCCTCTTTATTAAAATGCCAAGGAGTTTCTGCAACAGGCAGGGCTTCTGATGTTTTGATTACAGTAACTTTTGACCTTTTTTCTGCCTTCAGTTGTAATAGTCGTTTTGAAAAATACCTTCACCGGGGCGCCTGGGTGGCGCAGTCGGTTAAGCGTCCGACTTCAGCCAGGTCACGATCTCGCGGTCCGTGAGTTCGAGCCCCGCGTCGGGCTCTGGGCTGATGGCTCAGAGCCTGGAGCCTGTTTCCGATTCTGTGTCTCCCTCTCTCTCTGCCCCCCCCCCCGTTCATGCTCTGTCTCTCTCTGTCCCAAAAATAAATAAACGTTGAAAAAAAAAATTAAAAAAAAAGAAAAAGAAAAATACCTTCACCTGATGCAATTAATAAGCTCTCTGAAGGGAGAAAAGAATCTTTATAATTGAGATTGTGAAGACTGGGAATTAGAATTGGTAAATTGGAAAAGAGGATGTAAAGTGCTAAGACAATTTTTCTGGACACCAGTAGAAGTTCTTTAAACACAACTTAATATTCCCCAAATGGCTCATGCTTTGTGTCCAGTTTTTTAAAAAAGAATAAGTAATGACCTACTGAGTCACTAGTTAGAATATAACATCATCTTCTCTTAAAAACCTACAAGGGATAGAATGTGGATCCAGAGAAGAACAATTGCATCAGATACTTTTTTTTAAAAAGGATACCACCCAAATAGGTTTTCTATCAATGCTTTCTCTACAATATTTAGCATTCTTATGGATGAGAGGAAGAAATAGTTGGGGCTAATTTCTTGTCTTTACAAGGAATGACATCATGTATAACTCAAGAAGCCTCAAGGAAAGCGAGGGAAATAAGTCCCTATATTCTTTATAATTTATCTATCTGGCTCCACCTTTTCTTGGTGATGTGGGGAGGAGAGGCATACAGGGACTGCGCTTAAACTTGACAATTAAGGTATCACAGTTTTTTCTTGTTGGAACAGACCTTTGGGTGGGAGGACTGAAATGTGAACAGTTCCAAATCAGAGCTATGTCTTCTCCCCAGCTGCCATCCAGGCATCGGGGGGGGGGGGGGGGCCCCCCCCCCATCCTTGTGAACACTCTGTAAGCGTTGGGGAGAAAGGCCCAAACACACATACTGCCTGTTAGGTCTCACCGGCTTCATGGAGAGCTGGTGGTCAGGGCTCGGTGTGATGCCATGCTGGCCTCTAGGTGACCATGGGTGTGATATGCACTCCGCCCAGGGCCTGGCCACTTGCTCTGGCTGCTGAAGTCTGTGGTCCTGGTAGGAAACTCTCGTGGCAAGCCCCTAGCAGCTTTCTGGTCAGATCTAGTCACCTGCTTTTCTCACCTGAGTGCTCAGCTCCTGTGGGCCACTGGTGAACTCCCAGCTACTTTCTCCTCGCCGTGCTGTCCACACAATTTCCTTGGCACTTTCTAATAAGCCGCCTGGGTAGTGCCAACTTGTTCTAGTAAATTCTATCGCTTTTCGGAATTAGGCTCTGAGATTCAAGAGACAAGCCCTCCCCTGACCCCCCGCCAGGCTTCATCTCCCAAGGAACAGGGAAGGAACAAGGAAATCACTTCTCATTTTCCCTTTCTCCCCACCCTCCCTTTCTGTCTCTGTCCATTATCTCTCTCTCTTTTCTCTCTTCCCCCGTCCCCATCCCTCACCCCCACAGTGGAAAGTGTTTTAATTTCCTTTTCCTTGTCTAATGGGAACTATCCTTATATGGTGTCCCCTGTGCTGTCCGCACTAGAGCTTTGTGGCCAGATGTGATGATCTGACTTGGCCAGATTTGGTTCTTAATAGGTAAAGGAGAATTCTGGAATTTAGAAACCCCCTTTCTCACCATACGAAGTTGGCATTCAGGGTTATTCTCTCTCAACGCTGAATGATGACAGCTTGCTGTTTCTAACGGGATCCACCGTTTGCCTGCAGGAGGGAAGCCTACTGAGTTGATGGGCGGGGAACCATAGGCGTGACGATTCAAGCAGAACAAATATACATCGGTTTAATATGTTCAAAATATTGTCCTTGTCACATACACCATTCCCAAATCTGAGTGCTGATAGTAAAACCTGTTTACTTCAACATTTTCCACGTACTATTAGTCAGATATGAATGGAAGAGAAACGTAAACATTTGAAAGTGTCAGTTTTATGTAGTTTCTAAGCCCCTTCACTATGGCCTGTCCTCCAAACTTTGGCAAAAGTGAACTTTTAAAAAAAAAAATTGGATCATGGGGGTGCCTGGGTGGCTCAGCCGGTTAAGCATCTGGCTCCTGATCTCAGCTGAGATCACGATCTCACGGTTTGTGAGTTTGAGCCGCACAATGGGCTCTGCGCTAAGTGCACGGAGACTGCTTGGGATTCTCTCTCTCCCTCTCTCTGCGCCTCCCCTGCTCGCTTTCACACACACTCTCAAAATAAATAAAATAGATTTTATTATTTTTTTAATTTTTTATAACATTTATTCATTTTTGAGAGAGAGAGAGAGAGCGAGAACGAGCAGGGGAGGGGCAGAGAGAGAGGGAGACACAGAATCCGAAGCAGGCTCCGGGCTCTGAGTTGTCAGCACAGGGCCCAACATGGGGCTCAAACCCACAGACTGCAAGATCCTGACCTGAGCTGAAGTCAGATGCTTAACCCACTGAGCCACCCAGGCGCCCCTAAAATAAATTGTAAAATAAATAAATAAATATTGGACCATGGCACCCCTGATTATAAACCTCAGGTACTACCAGCATCTATAAGATCCCTTCCGGATTTCTCACTTTGGTATTTCAGGGCCACCTTCGCTGAGGCCCCCTGCCTCTTGGCTTCATCTGCTGTCACCCTACCCTCTTCCTCACGCAGGCTGCCTTTGCCCCAAAGCACAGGACTCACAGCCCTTTTGTCTCTCTTCCCTTGCCTTTGGCTACCCTTCTGCTCCTTTCTGCCTGGAAAACCTAACCCCTCCCCCACCTCGACATTTCTGCGGAGCTCTGTCTTCTCATAATCACACGTAACACTCGTATTGTGATTGGCTGACTGGCTGGCTCCCTCCCCCCGTTACACGAGTTTCTTGGGACACCCTATTCCTCGTACCCAGCGCAGTGCCTAGCACAGAGTTTACCAGAACTGTTCCGTAAACGTTTGCGGAACAAGTGAATGAAGAAACCGAGTGAATGATGAGCGCAGCACCACAGAATCAATTATAAGCAGTGGAATGTGTGAAGGAGAGTTACAACGTCATGTTACATTATCATCCATAAATATATAAAACCTCTCATCCGAGTGTGCACCGTTCTATCCCTGCCCATAACCTGAAGTATATGGCCTATGATATCTTTTTAGAAAGTCGTTAGTTCTCATCATGGTTGAATTGGCCCTTAATTCTAATATAAAAAGGCTAGTTTATAGCCATGAATTTTTCAGGGCTTCGACTTTTTCAACTAGGAAATACGTGAAAGTTTCTCTTACCCTGCATTGGCAGAAAATATAGTCCTCTAGTTATTTTTTTAAATGTTTATTTTGAGAGAGCGCGCACACATGAGTCGGGGGAAGAGTCAGAGAGAGAGGAGAGAGAGAGGAAAGAGAGGGAGAATCCCAAGCAGGCTCTGTGTTGACAGCACAGATCGATGTGGAGGTCGATCCCACAAACCATGAGATCATGACCTGAGCTGAAACCAAGAGTACGATGTTTAATCAACTGAGCCACCCAGATGCCCCTAGTTATTTTAATATTCACCCTTAATAGAGCTAGCACATGTACATGGATTTCAAGAACTTATAGTGTACTTTAATGTGATTTCATGAAATTATAATAAAACATGGTAACTTTATTATGATTAAAATGTAATCTTTCTTTGACTTAGAAGAGTTTTTAGATCCTACATCTCCAAACAGTTACCACTACAAGCATCACATCATCATGTGCTGAACAGCAGAGAGGGCTTACCGGTAGAAGAGCATTCAAGTTCATGTCACTGCTTGCATTGAGCATGACAGGTGTCAGGTAAACTCAAAACTGCCATCATGAATCCATATTAAAATGCTGGAATCTGGCAAAAAAAAAATAGATAATATATTACCTAGTAAGGCTTTTGAAGGTAGAATTTAAGATAAGATCTACTTCTCCTTATCTGGCTGGCCAGCATAAATAACTCTTTTTAAAAGTATTTCTGTTCTGGAATCATGAAGCTGAAAATGACTTAGCCACAAGTCCACACAAGGCCTGGAATGCTGTCTTACCTTGCTTCTCAGCTCCTCTACAAAACATATTTTAAAAGCTGATTTACCTCCTTTTCATGGCTCTTTCTGCTTTGAATCTCTTCAAAAAAAGAGGAAGAGAGAGAGGGAGAGAGGGAAGGAGGAAGAGAGAGAGAGAGAGAGAGAGAGAAAATTGCATTCTTCTACCAGGAGATGAATCAAGGCCTCTTTTAAAGATTGTTTTTTGCACTGTAAGTGCCTCTCCGAAATTTCTGCAATTTAATGTGCATTTGGAAGGTCAGCATTGCCTGAGCTCCTGGGAAGTGAGGCATGAGATAAACATAAAGCATTCTTATTATGCGATTGCCAAACAGAATCTTCTGTACTACTCTAAATGTTTCCTAAGAGAATTCAAGGAGGACTATCTGGATGCTCAGCCATCACCACTCCTATATTTAATTATCTGAGCTGCAGCCATAAAAATATTAAGTCACTCAGAGCACATTGCCTTATCTAGCAAGCAGATGGTCTATGGCAATGTGACCAGAGAGGGCCAGGCCCTCAACCTCATGCACCAACCAATATGGCGTCCCAACAGTTGACTCTGTTAGCCATGATCTAAAATGAAGTTAAAGACTTCTACCAGACTGAGCACTTGGAAAAGAAGTTCAGTATTAGAGTCCTGACAGACATGGATGGGGGTATCCTTATGCACATTTTTTCAGAAGGCAGACATTTATTGGATACTGACTGTGTTTACAAGGTGCTTTTACATATACAGTTGAATTTGATCCTAACTGTGAAAGAAGAAAAAACTTCATTCTGGATCCTATAATATCTAATGGTCTAGGTTAACATGTGAGGAAAGTGAAAGCTAGAGAAGCTAGTGGACTTAATCCGAGTGAAGCAGTTTTTTACAGGGTAGAGCCAGAAATTTGAGTCCAAGTCCTCTCTGCCTCCATCTATGGCTTTTTCTCACTGCACTGCTCTGAGGAGGTAAAAGGCAATTCCATTCTGCCCAGGGGTGCTCTACCTTTGTAAACTTCCCCTTTACGAAATAAAACCCTGAATCTTTCATAAGGAAGGATATAGGGGCCAGAGTAGCGATTCCAGGGAGAGCAATTCCTAGAAGACCAAATGGGCTAATGGATTCTGTTTCACTAGTTACTACAGAAAACTCTCTCAGAAGTATGTTATGTCAAGCTGTCCTTGATCTGACACTTTCACTGGCAAAGTGGGTTGACATTGCCAATAAAATGCGGCAGACTGGCCTCATTAGTTTATCTCCTCATCCTTCAGAGAATTCTATTAATATAATAATAGAGGAACTTTTTTTTTTTAATTTTTTTTTCAACATTTATTTATTTTTGGGACAGAGACAGAGCATGAACGGGCGAGGGGCAGAGAGAGAGGGAGACACAGAATCGGAAACAGGCTCCAGGCTCTGAGCCATCAGCCCAGAGCCCGGCGCGGGGCTCGAACTCACGGACCGCGAGATCGTGACCTGGCTGAAGTCGGACGCTTAACCGACTGCGCCACCCAGGCGCCCCATAGAGGAACTTTTTTAAAGATATAAACATTCTTGGGTAATGAGAAGAGGGTGAAAAACTTTTGAGGAACATGATAGAAAAAAAAACCTAGATTTTGAACAGACTGTTCATGTAAGTAGGTATGTTAAGGACTCTGCTAGTGAAGACTCAGGAGGAAATAAGGAACACAGGAGAGAAAACATATTGCCTTACAGAATACTTGAATCGTCAAGAGCAGGTTGTTAGTAGAAATAAGGACCTCACACTCTCTTCTTCCTGTGATGCCCCTCTACACTATTATCCACACATAAACACAAATTTACCCAGAGATACTAGAGTATTGTGATGTGGTGACTTAACGTGAGGTTCATTCCAACCGTAATTTTCATGCCATCCTTTGAAACAGCAGCCTAGAATTCCAATCAATTGACTTGTCATAATTTATTCAGTCATTACCTAATTTTTTTCTTTTTGCTAAAAGAGATAATTCTGAAATGAGCACCTTTGTTCAATATTTTATTGACTTATTTGATACTACTAAGCGGGATTAGAAATAATGAAGTTGTACTTCTTAAAAAAAAAAAATTCCCAAGGACAACAGAATGTGAGAGGAAATAAGATCTCTTCAAATATCAAAAGCTGGAAAGGCAGTAACATCCCAGAATGTCTGCAGACAGAAGTGAGCTGATCTGTCTTTCAGAAGAAGCTCCTGAGAGGCTCAGGACTCAAAGGGGCCAAGGAAAGTCAAGAGAAGATACATTAGTTTCCTAGTGTTGTCTAACAAAGTATAACGAATTGGGGGGCATCCAACAGCAGTAAATATCACAGTTCTGAAAGTGAGAAGTCCGAAATCAAGGTGTGGCAGGGTTGATTCCTTCTGGAGGCTCTGAAAGAAAATCTGTTCCATGCCTCTCTCCTAGCTTCTGGTGGTTGCCAGAAATCCTTGGCATTCCTTAGCTTCTGAATACATCACTCCAGTTTCTGCCTCTGTCTTCACGTGACATTCTCCTGTGTCTCCGTGTCCCTGTGTCTTCACATGACCTTCTGAAAGGACACCAGCCATTGGATTTAGAGCTCATCCAATCCAATATAACTTCCTCTTAACTTGATTCCATCTGTGAAGACTTTATTTCCAAAAAAGGTCACATCTCCAGGTACCAGAGTGTCTTTTAGGGGGATACAATCTGATCCACAGCAGTGAGGTTGAGGCATGAGCCTAGAAATAAGCAGAAAGGTTAGAAGTTGGCAAATGGAGTCTCAGGAACCTCTCATTACCTTCACAGCCAGGCAAACCACCCATGCAACTGCTGTCAAGTCAGGAGGCCAGAGAGCTCTTCCCACAGAGCCCTCATTTGGAGAATTCGTGGCTCAAATTAAAAGCCTATTGAATGACTGGCTGGACCCCATCCCCTGTACCCAGGACACCAGCGGCCAAACATGTCCAGAAGCAGCAAAGTAGGATTCCTTTTTAGGGAAACGGTGGCTTCAGAGAAAAGATCCTCATGTACTTGCACCTGGGATGCTCTCAGTGAAAGAGTCAACTCCCCCCACACGATGCCCTTCAAATGAAGCCCACCGGTCAGCGACAGCCTCTCCTGCCTCTCCTCCCCACTGGGCACAATGCCGTGGATGGTCTCAGTGCCTTGCTCTGAAGTATGCAAACAGGTAAGGGCCACAGTACGTTTCAGGAAAGCCTCCACTGTGATGGAATGGAAGCAAATCAAGAAACACGAAGGCAAAAAGGAATTCAGAATAAACAGTAAATACAAAAAAAAAAAAAAGCCAACTTCAAAAAACCCTAATATCTCAATAAGACAAGAAATATGTTCTAAAACGAAACCAAATGCGGGTTATTATTTTCCAGTTGCCACATCATGATTTTTCTCCCTCCCCTGGACCCTCTACTAAGAAGGGTTCTCCTAACTGTCCCCACTGCCAGCTGCCACCACTCAGACCTTGTCAGGCTCAGCAGCCGCTCTCCCGCTTCACCCCCTCGGTCCGATGTTCCAAATAAACACTGGAGTTACCTTCCTAAAGCAGCTTTGGCTGTGGGTCCTTCAGACCCTCCCTCCCCATCACTGGAGGAAAAACTCTAAGCTGGTACCTTTGACTTCCCTGTGCTCACCTCTCACTCCCTGTGCTCTGGATGTAACTGGCCACCAGCCATTTCCCAAAGTGCTTCTCCACTGACGTTACACATGCGCGCGCGCACGTGCATGCACGCTCGCACCCTGTGCCTTTGCTCGCACAGCTATCACTGCCACATGTACCTTTCCGTCTTCTCCCCCAGAAAACCCTACTGTTACTTTAGGAAGCTGCTCGGATGACAGGCTCCCGGTAAACCCCTCTTTACTCCCAGGAGGTAGATACCGCAGCTCCGGAGGACCCTTTGCATTTTCCTTTATTGGCACATTAGACTTACTTGCGTTCATTGTCTCTGTTACTCAGCAGTCGTGCCCAGCGCATGTTCAGTGCCACCCACCTCCGCTCTGGTGCAAGCTGTTACTCAGCTGCTTGGAGCCCCCACGGGACGGCCTGAGCAACACATCCAGGGTACGGGGAAATGGGAAAGAGTGGGTTCCGCTAGGAAGATCTTGCGTTCCCTCCGCATCTGGTGCTTTCGGCGTGCCCTGAAATAACCCGCCATTCCGGAGTTGCCCTGTGGCGGGCGTTAGCATTTCTGTCTTTATTTCACGCCTGAGAAACTAGGGAGGTTATACTTGCTGTTCGCAATCGGCCCAGTGAATTAGGGGGAGTTTCAGCGTATGAGCGGCTGCCTCCTACAAGCAAAGGGAGGGATAAACTATAGAACCATAAAATAATGGAAAAGGAAGAGTAATTCTCCACGTCCTTGACTTAATACGTCGTCTGTAATCTTAGTGCTACAGATGCCCTGACCAGCCAAAAACTAAACAGGAAAGGAGAAAGAGCCACAGAGACCTACAGAGAAGTAAGAGACGGAGGGAAACAGAAATGAGACCTAAGACGAGGCAGGAGATGCTGAGTGTTTTTATAACCATCCTCTTTCAAATCTGCCCTCTACACTCATAAAACCTAAAGCTTGCTATCCTCAGACTTCTTTTTATGGTGATCTCCACAGGTTTGTAGGTTTGACCGAGAGTAACTCCACTCTCTACTTTTTAAACGTCTTTGGCCTTGCAAAGTAACTCTCTTCTTGGAGCAAAGGGAATTGGTGATAGTTAACATCACCCTTTCCAAGAGTCCGAACCAAAGGAGCTGAGGCATGTGGAAATGCTTTGGGAAGAGTAAACATCAAACGTTAAAGCACTCCATACATTGTTACTGCCATTAATATCACCTCTAAGCTTCAGTGGCCTGTGTTGTAAATTTGGATGATAACAGCCAAACTGCCTAGCTCACTAACAACATTCCTGAGCACTTACTGTGTGCCAGGCACCAGACTTTCCCAGCATCACCAGATTTAATCCTCTTAGCGATATCAAGCCAGATACTACTATTGTCCTCTTTTCAGATGTGAAAGCTGAGGCTGGAGAAAAGACACAGATATTAAGTGACAGAGCTTAGATTCTTTCTGCTTCCAAATCTGGGTTCCCGCTCGCTGCCCCTGAGGAGTGTGTGTGTGAGCCTTAACATTACACAAACCTCACGTCCTTAGTGGGTCCACCTTACCTACACAGAAAGGAGATGCTGTTGTGATCCGAAGACACTTGACTAGAAGTGAGCTTGCAGATCATCTACAGGTCGGGAAGGTGAAACCCTGAAAGGTCCCTTGTGACCCAACTTAACAGTGGCAAAGCTGGTTTAGACTTTTCCCTTCGGTTATGGTTTGTCCAATACACCCTGCCATCTACGGGGAAAACTGGAAACATATTATCTCAAAGTTCTCAAAGCTATCCTGAAGGGACAAAAGTTGAAAAGGAAGTCCACCTGAGGAGTGATGCAGATTGCAAACAAGCAGAAAGCAGATCAAACCAGGGAGTTTGTTTGGAAGGACAGCATGGTGAAGCAAGATGCCTGGGAGAGCGGGGGAAATGGAATGAAAAGTCAGCAAACAAGGTAGAAAAGACAGCCCTGAGAGGGCCTGAGAAACTGAACAGAAAATCTGAAGGAAGATAAATGGATAATTTAACAGCCATTCAGTTTTTAAGAAAGACAAAGAACAAGCTACATTGCATCAGAAAAGGCCTAGAAATGATGATGGATGGGGCCCTTCAAATGAGTGGCGAACACAACAGAATCACAGTTGCCTGGACAATTCCCAGCTGAGGGCAAATTTGAGCAACTAAATAAGGATATGAGACTGATACGGATTGAAGAGTTTTTCAAAATCTATTTAATGGCCTGGCAGGGGACATTGATCGCTTCTCAGAGGAAATGTTTGGGATCAATGAGGTAGTCGGCCCTTATCTGTGATGTGGACTGGTGAGTGGGGTAGGGGAGGGGTTATCACACTGTCGAATAATAGACACATGACACTAGGGTGACGTATAATTAAGGTACTGAAATAATTTCTGAAGTGTGGTGGTGAAACACTGAATTATTTTGATCTTCATGTAAGCATTTCTCTTCTTTACCTTTGTACTTATAGGCCTTCTTTCACCATTAACCATCAGGTGGATGACCTATTATTTAATAATTCCAACACATGATCA
Source organism: Herpailurus yagouaroundi (assembly GCF_014898765.1). NCBI lineage: Eukaryota > Metazoa > Chordata > Mammalia > Carnivora > Felidae > Herpailurus > Herpailurus yagouaroundi. The sequence continues at coordinate 58,308,647 of NW_024412395.1, read as the reverse complement.
AAGGTTGCTGCTCCCTTTATCGGTTCATGATAAAATTTTTGAATAAAATATTTTACTGCCAAAGAGTTTATACACATCCAGTGAACAGAATTCAAAAGGCACAGACGTATTAGAGAAAAGTGATCCTTCCTCACACTTCTGTCTCCCAGTCACCTCCCTCAGGGCCACCACCTTTAACCAACTTTCCCGTATATGCATCTAAAGACAATCTGTAGGAAAGCATAAGTACAGTGGGCTTTACACTGTTTTTATACGTAATGCTCATACACCGTGCTTTCTAATACAGTATGTATGCACACACACTCTGCTCATATATATGTATATACATGTGTGTGTACATGTGTATATATGCATGTGTACATATACGTGAGCATAAGTATGTCTTGCTCCGTATCTCGTTTTTCACACTTAATATATTTTTGAGATTTTCCTTTTCGGTGCCCATACAGCAGCTGCCTCCATCTTTTTGATGGTCACAGAGTATTAGGTTTTAAAGATGGAGAATAAAATATTTGGCCAATAATTACTTAATTATTTAAGGACACTGATGTCCTTCCTAATAGTTTCTAATAGTTCATTGTGCAATAAGTATCCTTGTGAATGCAACATCTTCACACTTTATTTGTAGGATACATACTCAGAAGTAGAATTACTGGCCATTTGGTATACAGGCATTTGAAATTTTGATCGATGCTGCCAACTTTTCCTCTGGAGAGTGTGAACAAACCAATTTACATTCCCACCACCAATATGTGAGATGCCTCTCTCTCCACACCCTTACCAATACACTGTGTTTTCAAACTTCTGGAATTTTGCCAATTTGATACTGTAAATCCTATCTCATTGTAGTTTTTATTTGCATTTTCCGTCTCATAAATGAGTCTCATCATATCTTTAGTATAGACTTACTTAGGAGCCATTTGTATTTTTTTCTGTAATCTCTTCATATTTTTCTGTTTTCTTGTAAGCTGATGGTCATTTCTTTTTCATTTGTAAGGGTTCACTATGTATTAGAGAAATATACCTTTATCTGTAGCCAAAGTGGCAAATATTTTCCCCAGGTTGTCATTTACCTTTTCACTTTATTTATGCGATAAAGAAATACATTGATTTTGTGCAGCCAAATTCATGAATCTTTTCTTTTATGGCTTCTGGATTTTATGTCTTATGTAGCATTATTTTCTCATTGTAAAATGAGAAAATTTAAAAACTTTTCTCAGGCCGTCTTTTAGTATTTTATGTATGTTTTATGTGTGTCTGTGTGTGTGTATGTGTGTGTGTATATATATATATATATATATATATATTTGTGTGTGTGTGTGTGTCTATATATATATATATTTGTATCTCTGATTCATCTGGTTGTATTTTATTTTGTTGGATGTAAAGTTTGAGCTCAGGATCCAACTTTAGGTTTTCAGATGGCCCCCCAGTTTTCCCATCAGCTTTGACTAGTCTTTTTCCCTAGGATTTAAAAGGTCACCTACGGGTACCTGGGTGGCTCAGTCATCTAAGCCTCTGACTTTGGCTTAGGTCATCATCTCACTGCCTGTGAGTTCGAGTCCCACATCGGGTTCTCTGCTCTCAGCCTGGAGCCTGCTTCAGTTCCTGTCTCCCTCTCTCTCTGCCCCTCCCCAGCTCGTGCTTTCTCTTTGTCTCAAAGGTAAATAAAAACATCAATAAAAATAATAATAAAAGGTCACCTCTATCATATACTAAATTCCTTTGAATTTAATTCTATTCTTAGTCTTTCCATTCTGTTCTATCAATCTGTCACCTAGTCATACTACTTTAATTAAATGTTTTAATGATAAGCCGAGTGTCACCTTCAGCATTAATCTTTCAGTATTTTCTAAGCATTTTTATTTATCTTTCCATAGAAGCTTTAGAATTTAGTTCAAAAACAAATTTAGTTTGTCTTTTTATTTGGGATGCTTATTTAATTCTATTTATTTTTAATTTATTTTTAAGGTTTATTTATTTTGAGAGAGAGACAGAGAACAAGCAGGGGAAGGGCAGAGAGAGAGGGAGACACAGAATCTGAAGCAGGCTCTAGGCTCTGAGCTGTCAGCACAGAGCCCGATGCGGGGCTCGAACTCACGAGCTATGAGATCATGACCTCAGCCGAATCGGACGCGTTAATCAACTGAGCCACCCAGGTGCCCCTGGGATGCTTATTTAATTTTAAATGCTCAATGTTTGAAAGGTAGATTACTGTAAAACTCACTAACATTGAAAAGATAAAAAATTGTTGCTCATTAGAAAGTTTCTATTTATAAAATTCTAATGTTCCCATCCTTAAACTGTACCTTAATAATGTAATAAAAAATATTCAGGGTTTTGGTCCTGCCATCCCCACACATACAGACTTTTTCCATATGTTAGCTTTTTGGAAACTTAGCAATGTAATTAAAGAAGAGCCACAATAACATACCCTCAACCAGGCCTTTAAGTGGACAGATTGGCCTCTTTCTTTGGACAAGGAGAAGGCCAGCTAGTGAAACACCATTCTCCTCCTACACTCAGTGGTGTGTCTAAAATACTCCTTTTCTTGTCTTCCTATTCTTTCTCTCCAGAAATCTCACTTTCTTTATTATCTTATAAAATTAAGAAAAAGAAGATTCTCTTACTGTATGGAGAGAGACCACCAAAGTAATAGAGGATTTTTGTTCCAAAGATCTTGCATTTCTCATGGATGCTGTGGATCCGGTCCTCTGTAGATCTAGGACACTGGGGTGCACAGGCTTTGAGAGCTCCTCCCTGTCTCAAACCTGAGTTTATGTGGTACTGGGCATGAGAACCACCTTTAAAGCCTCACAAGAAATGTCCCATATTCATCTGCATGATGCTCACTAAGCAGTTCATCAGTACTGATAATTAGTGTTTTGAATCTTTTAAGACTCCTAAATATAAGCTAAAAAATAGAAGAGCAAATATTACTAGAGTATTCTAGAATCCATTCTTGAAGGCCCCATAGTACCTTTCTCAGAACACCATTCACACCAAGGGCATGGAATTGCAATTCTGTATTTGTACAACCCTCTCCCATGCAGGCACCCCATCCATTATGTTTGGAGAACTCTAGGACTCAAGGTACATGAGAAGCCTACACAAAATGTGTAGTAAACAAATGCTTGTAGCTCAAGAAACTAAAAATGTTTAAATGATCTTTCTTACACATTGAACTTAGCAAAAAAAAAATTAATAGACTTTATATATTTCTGTAAAATCTCAGGTGGCACGGTTTTACCAGAAAACATTCTGGTGCCTGGAGAGGTGGATTGTTACCATGTGGCTGTGTTTTAGTTACACGTTCCAACCACCTCTTATATGAAGCCCCATTCATCAAAGGCTGTGGCTTCTGGGTCAGCAGCTGTTCCTTCCAAGTCAGATGTTGCCTACACAGTAAACATGATTGATTAGCTACCAATGTGCTCTGAAAACTCAACCAACAGGATAACCTAGGACAGTATCCTAGAGGGGCTCATTATAACAGAAGAGACGGGTTCTCCTTGCTCCCATTTACGCAAGCTGTCTTTGAGCCTGCCTGTTATTTACTACTTAAAACCCTTGTTTTATTTTCCCAGGGCAGGGCAGAGTAGATGAGTCACAGATAAAAGATTCACTGTCTACACTTAATGTTTGGGAGGTGGTGTTTCTTCATTCCCCAGTGAAGCTGTCTCCCTCCTGTGGATTGGTCCTGAGACAGTGTCCCGAACACCAGAACAAGAGTCACTCCACTCTCCTGACGCTGCAGTTAGGTGAAAGAGACACTTGTCAATACCAGCGTCCCAGTGAGGTCCCTCGTGGGAAGATACCGTGGACTTTGTCCTCAAGCAGGCCACCACTGACATCCCAGCTCTGCTGTATTTTCACCATGTACACTTTGGCTCCTTTAATTTAATTTCCCCAGTCAAAGGTTCCTCATCTGTCAAAACAGGATCCACAACACCAATCTCACAGTGCTGTTGTGACACTTAATCAGCCAACGTATGGGGAAGTCCTCGTGTGGAGCCTGGAGCATGGGACACATTCAGTACCCAGGGGTTTGTTCATTTTGGCAAGATGGTCTTACTGTCTGTCCCAGCAGGCAGATGGACAACACACAGAATATATTCAGCCCGCAGACATGTTTCATTCAGTTGAACACTGTTTTTAAAACTATAAAATGTTGGGGTGCCTGGGTGGCTCAGTCGGTTAAGCGTCCGACTTAGGCTCAGGTCGTGATCTTGTGGTTCGTGGGTTCGAGCCCTGCGTTGGGCTCTGTGCTGACAGCTCAGGGCCTGGAGCCTGCTTCTGGTTCTGTGTCTCCCTCTCTCTCTGCCCCTCCCCCACTTGCACTCTGTCTATCTGTCTGTCTCTCTCTCTCAAAAATAAACAAACGTAAAAAAATTTTTTAAAAAACTGGAAAACATCCCATTTGCCATTGGCCTCACCCTCCAACTGTCTCGTGAAGCCCATTTCTCTCATTAACAGTCCTGGCCTGGCCCTGTAGATGTTTAAGACTCTTGCCCTATGGGGCACCTGGGTGGCGCAGTCGGTTAAGCGTCCGACTTCAGCCAGGTCACCATCTCGCGGTCCGGGAGTTCGAGCCCCGCGTCGGGCTCTGTGCTGATGGCTCAGAGCCTGGAGCCTGTTTCCGATTCTGTGTCTCCCTCTCTCTCTGCCCCTCCCCCGTTCATGCTCTGTCTCTCTCTGTCCCAAAAATAAATAAACGTTGAAAAAAAAAAAAAAAGACTCTTGCCCTATATAATGGAAATAACAATGCTGTTAGTCCAAGGAGACTAAAATTCCTGCCTCATTAATTCAGAATGTTAATGTCATTTGTAAATATCATTTTCCACAAAGGAATCCCTTGAGCATATAAGTAAAATAAGCAAAACAAGTAACCTGAGAGGTCAGGAAGGAAACGACAGAAAAGGGAAAAAAAGAGAGAGAGAAAATTGCATCACGCATTTTTGCATTGTCATTTTTACAGGTACCTGCCTCACACCTTGGAAAGAAAAGGATCTCTTTCTAAGTTATTACTAGTACTGTAATTAGCTCTCAGGATATTAGACGTCAATGCTACAAACATCAGTGTTATCACTTGGCCAGACTGTGCCCTTAGGATTCTGATTACAGATCTGAATCATTCTTACATTGGATTCTAATGAGCTCGCATGCCCTCATACTAAGCATTACCTCTGTGGGTCTATCATCTTTACTGCTATTCGGGTAACTGCCTCACATTATTTAGGTTTTAAGATCTCAAATATCACTAAAAATTTTTCAGAAAGATCTGACAATATTTTTTGGCATTTGCAAAATTTGGACACAGCCAATCTGTTACTGCTGAATAATAACAAATCTACAGAGTAGGTATCACATATACAGAAAAAGATTTTCCAAATGGAAAAAACATCTCACCCAACATGACAAACATGGAGTAATATTGAACTTCCATTAAGGAGGGAGTAACAGCTAGTTGCTGTTTGTCCTTTCTGTCAGAGCTTACCTGGTCCACAGGGAAAATGCAGGCTGTCTGGATGCCGCCTCCCAATTCCTTTGAGTATTCCTTTCTTGGAAGCTGAAATTCCATAGGCCTGCTGACTTTGCCACCAGAGAGAGTTGGCATCTACTGTTAGCATTCTCTGAGTCCCCATAACATGGTAGGCTAAGAATGACCAACCTTTTAAAGAGTCTCTTTGGCAGACTCTGGGCGTTCAAAGAGAATGGAGATGACTGCTAGCTGATCTCTGGCCCTCATTAATTTGGGTAAAGAGTACTGCCCAGTGAGTGTCAGCAGCAACTTTGTGTGCTGAGGAAGCTGAGACTTCCTTATGCCAGCCATCAGTTCAAAGTCTGATAGGGGGTTTCAATCTCAGGTTATTTCTGGGGGCAAAAGTCATAAGGCTAGAGCCCTTTGAAGACCATTGCATTCTAGCCTGGGAAGAACCCAGTAGGACACAGTGCCTGGCATAGGTATGTGTATAACATATGTACATGGTTATTATTAACTTTCTGACTTGAGCAAATTACACACTTAAGATTTATTTTAAAGCTGGTATCATTTTTTTTAATGTTTATTTTTGAGAGAAAGAGAGAGACAGAGCATGAGAGGGTGGGGGGAGCCAGAGAGAGAGGGAGGCACAGAATCTGAAACAGGCTCCAGGCTCTGAGCTGTCAGCACAGAGCCCAACGCGGGGCTCGAACTCACAAACCGTGAGATCATGACCTGAGCCGAAGTCGGTCGATTAACCGACTGAGCCACCCAGGCGCCCCTAAAGCTGGTGTCTTTAATGTGAAGGTTTAAAAACATTTATTCAAAGTAGTCCTGGCTTGCTTCTGTGTTCACCATCATTGTTTGATTATTTGTTTTTCAAAGCAAGTTTTAAAAACTGCTGGAAGCCTCCTTTGGCAGTTAATACATTATCTTAAGCAATTTAATGCAAATTAATTTTTACACAACCTTGAGTTTCAGAGGCCATTGAACTGGGGAGGGAAGGAGTGGGGTTTAGGAGGAATCTGTTTGCTGCCTCCCATCTGGACCCCACAGCCAGCTCCATCTGCTCTCACATGTAGTAACTAACACTTCGGCGACTCCCCTGCCAAACATACCATGCGGAGTTCGGCTTATGATTTTCTACTCAGGAAAACGTTAAAATGCATAGATGTGAACTGCAGGTTTTCTAGAAAACTTGATGGGCTTATTTTGGCATTTCAAAACTCTGCTTTCGTAGCATAACCCAAGCTTTTCCTTGGGTTTTATGAAGTTTTTTTTTTTTTTTTTTTTTTTTCTCTCTCTCTCTCTCTCTTCTGTTTTGTTCCTAGATTTTATTCTCTTCTAATACCATAATTCTCTTTTCAGGTAGGGTCCTTCCAGCACAGTCAAATCAAATGGAAGCCACTGAAAGGCTCAGGGTAGAGAGTGATGAGCTGGGATCTGTGGCTACAATGTGGGCAGTTAATTGGACAGGAGGAAGGGGAGGGCAGGCAGCCAGGTTAGAGCCGTTGAGAAGATGATGGTGATCTAAACCAGGGTTGTAGACATGGCAAGAGACTGACACACAACGACACTTTGGGCACAGGGTTGACAGGACTCGGTGACCATTTGGATGTGGGGGGAAGAGGGAGATGTCATGGATGACCCATAGATTTCCATCTTGAGCAGTTAGGTGGAGGTGATGATGCTCAGCTCTCTGACACAGTAAACCGAACAGCAAAGGAAGGTTTGGAGGAAGGCGATGAGTTCAGTTCTGGACAAAGAGTTCACTGCCTCTGACCCTTGCAACATGATAGAAGAGTAGGAGGCTGGCAAAGCCAAAGACGATTCTTAGCCAACTGCCACAGTGCAGCCCAGCATGTAAAATTCAGGAATGTGTCAGGTTAAATCATGAATAATCTTAACCTTTGGGGGCCCAGAAAGGTAGCGGCTGAATAATTGAAGAGTGGGGATTTGCTCCCACAATTGGCCACTTCTTTCCAAAGTCACATACCTTAAGGAGAAGCCTCCTTTGTTCCTCCTGAGACGCTCTTTGCACGTGTGACCATCCAGGCACATGAATTCAAGGGAGTCTGAGGGCCTGCCACCACTTGCGTGCTCTCTTGCCCTTCCTGTTGAGAAGGTCTGAGCAGAGATGGCACCAACTGGTCATATCACCAGTGGTTTTCCATTTCAAAACACCAACCCCAAATGGGCTTTTGGACATTTTCACTCAGAAAGTAAATGATCATGGTAGTAAAGTGATCATATCTTCATGACAGGGATATCACCTCAGATAGTCAAGATGGGCTCCAAGTCTAATTTTATATTTTATCAAAAATTGATATTAAAGAAATCCTTTAAATTCATTGTTTTCTACCATGTATTGTACTCCTTAGTTTCCGAATATTTCTCTTGGGTAAGGTGGAGATGGGGGAAGGCAGAAAATACTAACTCTTAGTGCCAGCACTCTGAATATATACAATTTGACCACAGGACGTGAAAACATCTCTCTTTGGCCTTTCAAAAAAATAAATGAAGAGGCAGCTCAGGTAACTCCCTCAAAGTTTTGAAAAGGTACTAATGACATAGTTGGACATTTTCGAATTCAAAGACAAATGTGGTTTTAATTTGCTGGTGTTCCTTTATGCTCCCCGCCCCCTTCCAGTAACAGAGTATAGGAGTAGTGACCTGTTCTAAGAATGTGGCTTTCTCTTTGTTTATTCCCTTGTCCCCCATGTGCCCCACCTATCCAGCAGTTGGGTTCTAAGAAGGGATTGTGGTCAAGAGTAAGCACACACTGGGCCAGATGATAGCAGACGTGGATCATGATGGCTGAGGGAAAACAGGGCCAGAATCTGACTCCCGGCAACTTGGCAAGCTGATAAAAACATGGTCCCAGGGGGGCGCCTGGGGGGCGCAGTTGGTTGAGCGTCCGACTTCAGCCAGGTCACAATCTCGCGCTCCGTGAGTTCGAGCCCCGCGTCGGGCTCTGGGCTGATGGCTCAGAGCCTGGAGCCTGTTTCCGATTCTGTGTCTCCCTCTCTCTCTGCCCCTCGCCCATTCGTGCTCTGTCTCTCTCTGTCCCAAAAATAAATAAACGTTGAAAAAAAAAATTATTTAAAAAAAAAAAACACAAAAACATGGTCCCAGGGATAATGGTAATAAGAGAAAATACTATATTCATTTCCCAAGAGGGTCATTCTGGGTTTGTTTTTACAGCAGGATTCTGTATCAGGTCAGAATGTCCTGACCCTGCTCTCAGCCACTGGCCGCTCTCCTAGACTCACCCCTTCTTCCTGCCACTGCTCTGTGGGCAGAGAGGGAAGACTCTTGTTCCCTGGAGTCACTGTGGTAGGAACTAGAGTTACAAAGATAAAAGGCCTTATTTCCACTCTCCATGGGAGGTCATGGGAGAGTACTCAAAACAGCTATTTAAAACCAGTGATAAGGGATTTCCACCGCTGGCCATGATAGAGTGATGGGGGAAACCATGGAGCAGATTAAGTTCTACAGACAGTGGAAACAGGCAGCATGCAGCACAATATGGAGATTCCTGAGAGAGGGGAACGAATGGAGTGAGCCCTACGATGATCTTAGCTTACTCCTTACTACTGGAGACAGCTTCCAGGCAACAGCACAGGGAGAGAATCCCAGCCAGGGCCCAGTGGGCTCAAGGAGTTGAGGAGGCAGAGTCAGGGGCCTGTGGAGCCCCAGGGGCTGGAGTTCCCAGGGAAGAGGACAAGAGAAGAGATAGTCACACGAGAGAGAGTTCCAGAGATCTGCAGAGCACCCCTATGAGTCTTCAGTGCTGTTCACTACATGCATGCGGGGAAACTGCTGAGGCTGAGGAAAGAACAGCAAAAGGGAGCAAATGGAATAATCCTCAGAGCTCCCAAAGGCTGGGGAATCGTCCATGCTCCCCCAGGCAGAATATTAAAGAAAAACGTTGAAATATATGAGGTACTGGGTCCGGTTCTCAGAAGGTTATTGTCTCAGTAGTGGACCCAAATTAACCCGACTAAAGGCTGCTCTGGACCTACCTAGCAATGCTTAAAAGCAAACCTCAGAGGACCAAATAATTTCCAAGTAACCTAACTGCATTCCAGAACAAAACTGAAAAATGTTTAAAGAAATGCAAACATAAATAAATAGATAAGCAAATAAAAATCCGTCACCCAACAACATAAAATTCACCATGCCTAATATCCAATCAAGATTACCAGGCATGCAAAGAAGCAAGAAAACTTGGCCTGTAATAATGAGAAAAACCAATCCATACAGACTCAGAAATGATACAGATCATAGAATTGATAGAGAAGGACATTAAGACACTTATTATGTTTTATATGTTCAAGGGTAGAGGAAAGACCAAGCATGATAATCACAGTCATGGAAGATATAAAAAAATGCCCAACTCAAACTTCTAGAAATGAAAACTACAGTTTTTCAGAGGAAAACTACAAGAAATGGGATTCACAGCAGATTAAGTTCTGCAGAAGAAACACTCAGTGTCATAACAATAGAAAATTAGAATTTGGTCCCTCTCCTCTCTATACTCCAGGTACTAATTTCTACACAGTACCCTTGTGCTCACTCAAGCATCATAATAATTTTCCACAAAGTTTTTATTTCACTCTGTCTCTGAAAGAAACATCTGAAATGATAGGAAAATCAACTTAATTATACACATACACACATATACATTATACATATGTATAAAGTATCATATGTATACATATATACATATGCATGTGTATATATTTTTTATATGTGCTTACATATACATAAAATGTTTCACTTTTAATGTTTATTTATTTTGAGAGAGAGAGAGAGAGAGAGTGCCTGTGTACACATTGGGAAGGGGCAGAGAGAGAAAGAGAGAGAGAGAATCCCAAGCAGGCTCCACACTGTTGGCACAGAGCCCAACGTGGGGCTCAAACTCAAGAGTGCAAGATCTTGACCTGAGTCGAAATCAAGAGTTGGATGCAACTGACCCACTCAGGCAACCGCATAAAACATTTCTTTTCCTTTTTTTTTCTTTTCTTTTTTTTTTTTTTTTTTTTTTTGTTCAAGTTAGTTAACATACAGTGTAGTCTTAGCTTCAGGAGTAGAACCCAGTGATTCATCTCTTATATATGACACCCAGTGCTCATCCCGAAAAGTGTCCTCCTTAATGCCCATCACCCATTTAACCCATCCCACCACCCACCTCTCCTCCAGCAACTCTCAGTTTGTTCTCTGTATTTAAGAATCTCTTGGAGCGCCTGGGTGGCTCAGTCGGTTAAGCATCCGACTTCAGCTCAGGTCACGATCTCGCGGTCCGTGAGTTCAAGCCCCGCGTCGGGCTCTGGGCTGATGGCTCAGAGCCTGGAGCCTGCTTCCGATTCTGTGTCTTCCTCTCTCTCTGTCCCTCCCCCGTTCATGCTCTGTCTCTCTCTGTCTCAAAAATAAATAAACGTTAAAAAAAAATTAAAAAAAAAAAAGAATCTCTTATGTTTTGCCTCCCTCTCTGTTTGTAACTTATTCTTCCCTTCCCCTATGTTCATCTGTTGAGTTTCTCAAATTTGACATGAGTATTGTCTTTCTCTGCCTGACTTATTTCCCATAGCATAATACCCTCCAGTACCATCCACATTATTACAAATGGCAAGATTTCATTCTTTTTCATCACAGAGTAGTATTCCTGTGTGTGTGTGTGTGTGTGTGTGTGTGTGTACCACATCTTCTTAATCCATTCATCAGTTGATGGATATTTGGGCTCTTTCCACAATTTGGCTATTGTTGATAGTGCTGCTACAAACATTGGGGTGTGTGTGCCCCTTCAAGTCAGCATTCAAATCAGCATTGTTATATCCTTTGGATAAATTCCTAGTAATGTAATTGCTGGGTCATAGGATAGTTCTATTTTTAATTTTTTGAGGAACCTCCATACAGTTTTCCAGAGTGGCTGCACCAGCTTGCATTCCCACCAACACTGCAAAAAGGTTCCCCTTTCTCCACATCCTCGCCAACATCTGTTGTGGCCTGAGTTGTTAATGTTAGCCATTCTGACAGGTGTGAGGTGGTATCTCATTGTGGTTTTGATTTGTATTTCCCTGATGATGAGTGATGTTGAGCATCTTTTCATGTGTCTGTTTGCCAGCTGGATATTTTCTTTAAAAAATGTCATGTCTTCTGCCCATTTCTTCACTGGATTATTTGTTTTTTTGGGTGTTGAGTTTGATAAGTTCTTTATAGATTTTGGATACCAACCCTTTATCTGATATGCCGTTTGCAAATATCTTCTTCCATTCTGTCGGTTGCCTTTTAGTTTTGTTGATTGTTTCCTATGCTGTGCAGAAGCTTTTTGTCTTGATGAGGTCCCAATAGTTCAGTTTTGCTTTTGTTTCCCTTGCCTCCGGAGACATGTCAAGTAAGAAGTTGCTGCAGCTGAGGTCAAAAGTTGCTGCCTGTTTTCTCCTGCAGGATTTTGATGGTTTCCTGTCTCACATTTACATCTTTCATCCATCTTTAATTTCTTTTTGTGTATGGTGTAAGAAAGTGGTCCAGTTTCATTCTTCTGCATGTTGCTGTCCAGTTCTCCCAGCACCATTTGCTAAAGTGACTATCTTTTTTTCCATTGGATACTCTTTCCTGCTTTGTCGAAGATAAGTCGGCCATATATTTATGGGTCCATTTCTGGGTTCTCTATTCTATTCCATTGATCTATGTGCCTGTTTTTGTGCCAATACCATACTGTCTTGATGATTACAGCTTTGTAGTACAGGCTAAAGTCTGGGATTGTGATGCCTCCAGCTTTGGTTTTCTTTTTCTTTTTTAATGTTTATTTTTGAGAGAGAGAGACAGAGCATGAGTGGGGGAGGAGCTGAGAGAGAGGGAGACACAGAATCTGAAGCAGTCTCCAGGCTCTGAGCTGTCAGCACAGAACCCAACATGGGGCTCAAACTCATGGAGTGCGTGAGATCATGACCTAAGCTGAAGTCGGACGCTTAACCAACTGAGCTACCCAGATGCCCCATTGGTTTTCTTTTTCAACATTACTTTGGTTACCCAGGGGCTTTTGTGGTTTCATACAAATTTTAGGATTGTTTATTCTAGCTCTGAGAAGAATGCTGGTGTTACTTTGATAGTGTTTGCATTGAATGTGTAGATTGCTTTGGGTATTATCAACATTTTGACAATATTTGTTCTTCCAATCCATGAGCATGGAATGTTTTCCCATTTCTTTGTGGCTTCTTCAATTTCTTTCATAAGCTCTCTATAGTTTTCAGCATACAGATCTTTTATGTCTTTGGTTAGGTTTATTCCTAGGTATTTTATGGGTTTGGGTGCAATTATAAATAGGATTGATCCCTTGCTTTCTTTTTCTGCTGACTCATTATCAGTGTATAGAAATACACCCAATGCCTGTATATTGATTTTATATCCTGTGACTTTGCTGAATTCGTTTATCGGCTCGAGCGGTTTTTTGGTGGAGTCTGTTGGGTTTTCCATGTAGAGTATCATGTCATCTGCGAGGAGTGAAAGTTTGACTACTTCTTTGCCAATTTGGATGCCTTTCATTTCATTTGCTTGTCTGCTGAGGCTAAGACTTCCAACACTATGTAGACAATTGTGGTGAGAGTGGACATCCCTGTCGTGTTCCTGACCTTAGGGGAAAATTCTTCATTTTTCCCCATTGAGGATGATACTAGCTGTGGGCCTTTCATATATGGCTTCCACATAAAATGGTTCTTGAAGAATACACTAAGTTTGGTTGTCTCTAGGGAAAGAAACTAAATGTCTGGGGGCAGGGGATGAAGGGATATTTTACACTGTACCTTTTGTACCCTTTGTATCCATTGGACTATGTGAACATATCACTTACTCAAAACATAAATAAAATGTGGAATAAACCCTACATGCTGGGCACCCTACATGAGTGTGAGTGGAATCATGAAGAAAGTGGGGTCCCTCAGTCACTTAGGTGACTAGATGCCCAGGGCTGTCCCAGAGCAGGCAAGTAAGTACCCAAGGTGTCTGTGGTGGGCCAGGCAGAGTGGACGTGAGTTTGGGAGCCCCCGTGATAGCCATATAGTTGCCCCAAGGATAATAAGCAGCACATCCCAAATTGGGTTTTTAGGTCAGTCTCAACGCTGACCTACACTTGGAGCAGCACATGAGTCATCAGTCCTACCCTGCTCAAGTACATTCTGGCTTCAAGGACCATTAGGTAGAAGTTACAGGGATATAGATTTCACTTCAATATAAGAACAACATTCCAAAATCAGAACAACCTGGGAGGTAGTTAGTTCACTGCCTGTGGGCATGTTTAAACACTGCAATGGTCACACTGCAGGAATGCCACAGGAGAGATTCAGCATCCGCGGCTGATGGCACCATGTACATCTACATAACTAATGTACATAACCTTTCTAGTTGCTCTGCATGTATATGGAGACTGAGCAGACAGGTGATAAGTGTCCCCTTTCTCTTTTGCTAAGTGATGAGGAAGTCAAACGAGACAGATGTTAGCATTTGCACAGAACTCATCAGGTGTCACTTGCTGATAAGTTTGTAGGAATATCCGTATCTTTCTAAATAGTGGGAGCAATTATCTTACTGATGGCACAGGATGGGATTTTTGCTACTTTTGCCTAGACCCAGCACCTGCCAGAGGAAAATGATATTCTAGTATAGCAATTCTGTGTTTAATTAAAGAGAATATGAAATAAAGGGAAGGAAGAATTCTGAGAAATATGTACCTCCCCAAAAGTTTGGAGTTTTTGTTTTGTTTTGTTTTGTTTTGTTTTTATTCACCACAAAGGAAGCAAGAGGGAGAACAAAGAGCTAGATAAAGGAAAGAAATGTCTGTTTGGGGCTAAGCCAAATAAACTTAAATGGTTTAAGGAATAAATTGGTGGAGTAATTCGAATCATGGGCAGGTGCTATGAATGTAATTTAGTAAATGCTCGGGAACCTGCCAAGGAAGAGAAAAATGTGTTGCTTTTGAGATCATTTCCCAGCAGCTTCATAAAAGAAAACTGATTACAGGAATTTAATAAGTAAAACAGAGCCAGAAATATAGTAATCAAATGAGTTTTTAATTACATTTCAGGCAGAAAAAAATTCCAATTTGTGCTCCTGGGATTAAAAAAAAAATAAGTTCTAGAGAAAAGCTTTTGTAGCAGGAAAATAATATAAACACTAATTTCCATAGGAATTATAGTAGTCAGTTTAATTAAAAGGCTCGATCAGAGTGACGAGGAGCCAGTGCCAAACTATACTAAATAAAACCATGGCATTCGTTGCTACCCTACACTATCATCCAAATAAAAACACTGTGCAATGAATAGAAAACAGTCACCTGCATTTTTCTCAATAAAGAGGATTTTGATCACTACCTGAATTTTATTTTCATATATGAAATATTTTCATATTTCACTAATACATCTGATTTGAAATTAAATGTTGGTTGGTGAGATAAATGTCACTCTTGAGGAATATGCTCTAAGAGACATCAGTGTGAAGGGTCACCACTTCGGCCAGGTTGGAGGGCTCACAGCTCAGTAGCGTCCCTGGTCACCTCTAGTGACGCCCTCAACATGAAGGGCTGTTCTTTGTTGGGCGGCTTTGCTATCAACCACCCCCTAACCACAGGCCCTGCTTGGAGAAGATTGTTCAGGAGGTGTGCTGACATTGCAGTGGATTTGTTCCCCTTGGGATGAATGTGCCACACCTGAAAGTGTTTACAAGGACCAAGGATATGATCTGTGGCCACAGAACACAGACCCAAGGCACAAAGTGGGAGCATTCCCTTTCCATGGGCTAATACCGGCACAACTCCATGACCCTTGCTTTATTCATTGCTCTGTTCCACGACAGCGGTTGGAAAATTATACTATTAGGGAGTAGGGGACGCTTTTTCAAAGACAACAAAATTAAGTAAAAAAGAAAACATTTAGGAGAGTCTCCTGCAAATAAGCCCCTGGATTCTTGGCCTCTGGCCTCTGCCTGTGTGTCCCCCTCCATCCCCTCGCTGCAGCCCAACCCCTCTCTTCCCCACTCCTTTTTCTCTTGTCTCGCGTCCATCTTCATACATGTTCACATGCCAGTCTGTTCATTTAGCACAGCTCCCAGATCCTTAGCTTGAAAAATGAGCACCTTCTCTTCTCTTGGGATGTTATCTGGCCTTTCTTATTCAGATGAGTCCACCCAGAACCCTCCCCTCCTCCGTGGTGGAGCCAATGGTAGGTGTAGCTTAGTAAAGCTTTAAGTTCATGGTCTGTCGAGATCTGGAGTGTCCAGAGCAGGCAACAATATACATAAGTAGGCATGTGTGAGCCGAGTATTTTGTGTCCTGTCTTGTCTGGATATAGACTTAGAACAGGATCATAATCTAATGGGCTAGCACCCTGGGAGTAGTACACAGCCACCCTGTCTTATTTTTTTCATTTTCTGCACAGGCTCTATTAATGCAGCACGATGGTGTTACATGCGTTTACTTCTTGCCAATAGCTCGGGTTTACCAAAATAATCATCACATTTCATTTCTTGCAGCCAGTGTCTGTTCTCCTCACAAGGGAAAGCTAGAAAACCATGTCAGTGACTCGGGTTCCTCTCTCCTCCACCTTTTTTTTTTTATTTCAGGCGTTGGTGAAGGTCAACGTGAAACTGAAGCCCATGCTGGACTCGGTGGCAGCGAACAGAAGTAAGTGGGAAGAGCTGCACCAGAAAAGGCTGCTGGTGCCGGCCGCCTCACCCTCGTCTGCCAGCCTCGTGGCCGCTGGGGAAGACAGGAACTAACCCTCCAGCTTAGCTGCCGCTGCAAAATGACTGCATCCTGAAGGGCCAGCTTCGGGCCAGCCCACGTCATCCTTTTGTTCCTTTAAGCTCTGGCAGAGTCTCTTGGTTTGCACCGGGAAGCACGGCCTGGGCTTCCACCTTTAAGTGTGGTCCGCGGAGGAGAGTGCGACGGGAAGGACAGAGGAGGTGGGGAGGGAGCCCGGCCCGGGGCGCTCAGCTTCCCCTGACAAGCACACGAGCACACGTGGGAGAGGTGCTGGGCAGAGGACCCCACACCAGAGGACAGCCGGCCCTGCTCATGCCGAGCCCAGTGGCCGACGGAGCCCAGAGCAGGGAACGCGCCATTAGCGCTGCTTCACTTTGTATCCAGCTCTTCTATTTGTTACAAGCCAAGCAATGCCTGCCTTTGCATCCTCTCCTGAGTGCCCTTTTGTGCCACACTGTTCCAAGAAGCCCAGTTTGTATCCTGTAGAGGTATTTTATTTTTATCCTAAAGCTTCTTAATGATGGATTAGAGCCTTTAGAATGGCCTACCTAAAAAATAAACCATAGCATCCTTACCAATACTGGTCAGTCCTAGTTTTCCCCTAAAAAGGCCCATAGTAGGAAGATAACAAATGCGTTTGTTTGTGTGACTGGTATTTATACAAGATTCATAACACTGCATTGGGATTGCGGCCCCCTTTTCCACTTTTTAAAAATTCACCCTTTGTTGTAGACCAAGTCTTCTCCCAGAAGGAATGGATTAATAGGCTTTAAAGGAGGGATGAAAGGAAGTCCACAGCTGGATTCACCACAAGTGACCCATGAACACTTAGGAACTATTTCCAACCGCGAAGACATTTTACAGGCCACAGCAGAGCCGCGGAGAATAATCAGACTACCTTGAGTTCTCTTAGGGATTGGTTTTTATACACCATCGAAAGCTCCTACTGATACCAACCTAAAGCCAAATGTGGTGGTTGCCAATTTTTTTATTTTTCCTTAAGTATAAGAAAGAAATGACAGTCTGGCCAGGGGACAAATATGCTCTAAGAGGCTAGGTTTATAATAATAAACTATATTAAATCGATGCAATGACTAGAAAACTGCTTTGCTCCCCATTTGACCTGAGAGATTGAGGACATGGTTTGACTTGTCCAAAGAATGCTGGACTAGAAGCTAGACCTACGACTCTGGCTTTGGCACCAGTCATTGGGTGACTTTGGACAAAACACCTAACTTGTCCCAGCCTGTTTCCTCATTTGCTGAATGAGATTACATTAGGAAGTGATTTGCAAACATGTTTAACCTTAGAACTCTTTGTTCAAAAAAATCTTACAAGGAATCTCCGAGATATAAAACATCTAAGAGCTGAAATTCTCTGTTTGAAGCCAGGTTGGGAGACCCAGAACCTGCAAATTCTCCTCTTTGGTTACAGACATGGTGGTCCGTAAAGGAGCTCCAAGGAGTTGGACATCCCTGGACTAGATGAACGGTGAAGTCCATTCCAGCTCTGAAAAATCTAAAGTTCACAAATCATTTTTGTTCTTATGGTTACTAGTCAGTATCAGTTATTAACTTGACTACTCAAATATTAAGGAAAATAGGGGCCAAGTTACACAAGGAGTATTGTTTCCCTGGCACATAGTAGACATTCCAAAAATGTTTTAAGAATGGGTAAATGAAAGGGGCGCCTGGGTGGCTCAGTCGGTTGAGCATCCAACTTCGGCTCAGGACACAATCTCACGGTTTGTGGGTTCGAGCCTCACGTTGGGCTCTGTGCTGACAGCTCAGAGCCTGGAGCCCGCTTCGGATTCTGTGTCTCCCCTCTCTCTGTGCCCCTCTCTGTCTCTCAAAAGTGAATAAAGGTTTTTAAAAAATTAAAAAAAAAAAAAAAAGAATGGGCAAAGGAAGGTTCCAAAACCAAAGAGAGGGAAGAACAGGTATCTATCTGTAGGGAAGACATAAGATTTCATGCGGCAAGAAACAAAGTCAAAGAAAATTATAAACCAGGCAAAGAGTGGGGGAAAAAGAGGAAGATGAGGATGAGAAGCAAAAGACACCCAAAAAAGAAAAGACAGAGACTGAGGCAGATGGTAAGAGAACTGCCAAAGGCCAGGTAAACATCAATCCAAACAAAGAAAAATGGTGCTTCTAACCCCAAAAAGGATACAGAATCCTGTCATCAATTGCTTAGAAAAGAGAGTTATTTGAGCAGGGAGGGGTTTGACAAAAGAGAGGAGGGAGTGGGAACCTAAAAATTCATGTTCCTGGCCACCATTTACAGCTGTCTCTGCAGCAAAGACTGGAGAATCTAGAGGAAAAAAACGAGTGTAGGAAAAAGTGCCTTCACAGAGCAGGTAAGAGGAGGCTGATCAGATTTATGGATTTTATTAAGCCAGTTTTCTGAATCGCTCTGCTCTAAAGGAAAATAGCTTCTGCCCGGCTGTCTCCCCTCCTTCAGGTGAGGAACAAAGAGGGGGTGGAGTTGGGGACAGACCTGGGTCATGTGTCTGCAGCTCAGAAGCACTGCAGGTGTTTCCAGCTATTATGGCACACCATGTTTATATCACAAACGGGAATTGAAAATCAGCCCATGTGAGGCAGAGATGAACCCACATCTGTTATCCTCCCCAACAATAAGTAAATAAATAAATAGCCCAGACAGACGGATGCCAGTCTATCTAGAGCAAAATTTTAAAGCATGTGCTTTATGATAAAACTAGACCCAGGGTCCGATGGAGACTGCAGGCAGCTATGAGCACCCGAGCCGCCCTGAACGTTGATGCTACACATTGCTAAGGGGAACATAATTTATAGCACAAACCCTACGGCTTCCACTAAGGTTGAGCTTTCGTCTCATTCTCTTGCCTTTTTATTGGCTTCACTGCACGGTTGCCAATAGCAACATCCACTGGTAGCAAGGGGAGTTCAACACCATTGCAATCTGCCATACACTGGAGCCCTGACAATGTCAACCATCAATCAAGTAGCTGTTTGTAATTGCCTCCATCTATTTTTCCTGTCTTAAGGTATCTTTCCTATTGTGGGTCAAAATTCAGAAACTGCTGACTAATGCCATGGGTCCATTCCTCGGAGACCATGAAGCAGTGGAAAAGGACAGCAGCGCCCTCCCTGTGCAACCCCAGGGGTGAGAGGCTGAACACTTGGGTGTTTGGGATATTTTCAAGTCCTTTTCTAAATAAGGCATGATTTTCCAAGACTGAGAGGTATGTGTGATTATCTATATATTTTGCTTTCCTACAATAAAGAGACATTTTCTCAGTCTTTATCATTAATGGTTGTTTCCTACTGGAGGAAGGCATTTGAAATGTGAGCCTTCTTATAAAACCTTCAGCTGACCAGACTATGTTTGCTTCCTTGGGGCTCCTGGCATTAATGGCTGAAAGGACTTCATCCTACCTTCTCCACATGATATGTTTTTTCAGACATGTTATTTATTTTCTTAGTAGTCGATATGTAGACAACACATGCACAACCCACAATGTAGCTTATGATACTGGCCAGGAGAGAACACGTGCAAACTACAAAGGTCACCACAGGATGCACAGTAGACGGGCCCTGGCCCCCAACTTGGCCACCAGTTTGACCTGTTCTCTTGGGACCCTCCAGGTCTTGGGTTTTGCACCTGTAAAATAAAAGCACTGGCTTTATTCGGTTCACTTCTACAACAGAGGACCAACCTGTATTTAATTTTTAAAATATTTTCCACATAATTGTCTTACTTACTCTTCTCAAACACAATAGGAACAAACCTAAAGAGGTCATCTTCTCTCCAAAGACAAAATAAAAAGTTACATATATGAGGTAGATATAAAACACCCCTACCACATATATGTCTGAGCCTGCCTCTAGTGATCATGAAAGATATGGTTGTCAGTACAGCTTTTTAAAAATGTACCTTTTACTTCATAAGGGACAACTTTAGATTATCTCATAGCTAGATATCCCATAAATGGCACTTGGTTTAATTTAGAAGTCAATTTATAAAGTGAATCAAGTGAAATTAAAATTGCATGTGTTTTTTATTTCTAAAATCTGAGATGTCTATACATTTCCAGGTATTTTATATTTGCATACACGTTGGGTTGGGTTAGAAATAATCTTTAAATTTTTGTTAGGGCAATAGCATATCATCTAATATTAATGCTACAGAATTCAGTTGCTTTTTTCATGTATCAAAATTTATCATACTTTATCCACTTACCTTAGGTCATTAAACAGAGTCTGCTCAATTTACTTTGCAGTACAATTATTTTAAAATCCATTTCTCCTGCTGACTCTTAATGAATTACAGAAAGGTAAAATACATCTCACCCCCAGTAATAGTGGGAAAAACTCCCTTCAAGCAAGACAGAAATCTAAACATGTTAGGGAAGATTTAAATCTAAAGAAAAATGTCTGGCCGAGAAAAAATAAAAACTCCAAGAGAATTCATTAAACAACAGAACAAAACCTAATTTAGGACCCTAAAAACTCCGGCAATGCCAGTGCTGTGAAGTCTCACTGTCTGCTTCAGAATAACAGTCTCTGAAACAGCTGTTCTGCCACTTGCTGTAAAGAACTCCCAAAACTCAAATGTAGCAGGAAATTTAAAAGTTGGGTCTGGCTACAAGAAAGCCAGAATTTCATAAGTTTCATAAGTGAGCAGTAATAGATTAAAACACAGGGAGGACAGAAACAAGATGAAGCGTGTCCAGGGAATGTCACGAAGAGCACAGGTTCAGCAATGCCCGGTGTCCTGCTTACATTGTTTGCGTTACTACCTTTTCCTCAGCTATCAATTTTGGGTTACATCTTCCCTAATTTAATTATGAATGTTCTTGCATATTTGGCACATCTCTCAACAGGGCTAAAGATTAATTGTTTCTGTGCAGCGTATCTATGCCAATGTTGTTCAATGTATACACTGGTACAGAAATATGTTTATTAGGTAAATGAAGTATTTTCTGTGATAAAAATGTGCTATTTGAGGCCATGATTTATCTTTGTGTTCACTTTCTATATGTATATATGTGTGTATTAGAACCTCAATTTGTTTTCTTTAGATTTATATTAAATCATGTTTACATGAATTGAAGGAAGGAAGGAAGGAAGGGAGGGAGGAAGGGAGGAAGGAAAAAAAGGAGAGAGGAAAGAAGGGAGGGAACGAGGAAGGAAGGGCATAGTACGGAAATAAGAGATGAGGTTTTGTTAAGTCTCATTCCCATGAGAGAAAATTGCTTTTGCCATTTTATTTTGATATACAATAATCTAAAAAGGATCCCCTCCGGATGTGCTTCCTAATTACTATTGTTTTACACAAAAGGAGGGAAATATGTCTTCAGCTGAATTGTTTGAAGTCACTGGCTTTGTACAGATTTGTCAGGCTGATGTTTCATTGTAATACTACATTACGGATTGCAAGCAATTTCACAGGCAACTAATTCATGAGTTTGAAACAGTCTGCTTTAAGAGACCTAACTATCTTGGTTTTTAATAAAATGCTTAAAGTTTTACTAAACCTCTGGAATAATCTTTATTTCTCTTGTGAAGGGTGATTTAAAGTCTGAAAGAGGAAAGCATGCATCTGATTACCTACAATTTAAATTTTGGCTGTGAATTTAGCCCATTAACCTTGATCTGTGATGTCTGCCCCTATGAGAGGGATACTGAGACATCCCTGTCCATGATGCATTTTAAAGATGACAAAAGGTTCTTCGAGTTATTAGATTTTCTGGGGGAGAAGAATCTGTAGCCAAACGCGGGTTTCTGCGTCCCTTACAGACCGCTCGAATTTGCATGGGCAATTACACAGGGGGATCGCATCAATGCAGGGCTGCCGGCCACACTGACGCCATACAATTACACAACGGCTTCGGTGCTTAAACTTTAAAATTCTTACACCATTGTGCCTGTTCTGTTAGAACAAACTGCAGCAAATGATCCAAAGCCAATTCAAAGGACTGGAGAGGAGGTACCCAGGGGGAGAGAGGGAAGAGGTGCAGTGTGGCCCCTACTGGCCAGCTTAAGCAATCGCCAGCCCCCGCGGGCGGGCTGCTGCAACCACAGGCTTCCTTTTGTGCTTTGCAGTCCGTGGTTTTCCAGTGGGGCCAAAAATAAGAGTAACCTAATTCACAGAAGGGCTGTGAGGATTAATGAGGGAAGTTAGGCAAAGCAGGACCTGGTCCTGGTACAGAAAGTACTGTATAAACACAAGGCTTAGAGTAGCTCTTTGTTTGGATGGCGGATCGCTTTCTTCAAATACCAGTATCCACAGTTGTGCCTTCCCTACTAACTCCATTTATAAACTATAATGCTATTGTGTTCTCCCTGACAAGTTTAGGTAACAGTGCTAACACTGTAAGCACCTAAATATAAGCTACTTGATAAAAAAAATAAGGTATATCCAAGAAAGAAATCTAATGAAAATAATAGAGCTGAAACCACCAGCAAAAAGAGAGTTCATAATGAGGTTAAATGTCTGAGCATACATTCCCCAAGTATTGATTTGGTATACAACCTTTCCAAAAGTATTAAAAGATGGAAGGGATGCTTCTAAAAGTCAATTACATTACCAATTTGGTACTAATTTATTATTTTTCCCTGTTTACTGTTGAGAGGAAGCAAGGTAACTGAGCCCCTGAAACTGGCCATCCTGAAGAAAATAGCCTGAAATGAGAAGGGAAAAAAAATAACAACTGAAAAGTGGTTTTTTCAGAAGGTCTTCCTTTATCAAGAAAGATGTCTGACCACAGCTGTGGTAGTTGGGATGTTCAGAAATGACCGGTTTACCAACAGGACATGATCACACGTAAAGGATAAATAAGAAATCATACCTTCCAACTGTTTTACAAGAGAATGCCAGACAGATTATATGTACAAATAGAATAGGATTTGATCATCTCATGCTTTGGCAGGCAGAAACATAAGCATATGAAGAACCAAACATCATGCTTTTAGCTCCTACACATTTTGCCTGAATGGAATTCTTCTACATGGTGAACATGCCTTCCTCTTTGCAGCAAAATCCACCGAGTCCAACTCCATTTTCTCAAAGCCTAGTTTCTTTCAATAAGGCACTAAATCATTTTATTGCAACCACCAAATGCTTTCTTATTGCTAGCAATGGTACGATACATTTACTTTTTGATACATGCTCCAGTTTTCAAGATTCTGTTGGAAACAAAATGGTCTTTTATGACATTTTATAATATTCCACCCCATTTATTGCTTTCCAGAATTTCTCTCATTAATTAAAGGGCCTTCTTTCACTGCGGCCCCTCCCCCCTCCAAAAACCTAATCTATTCCCCAACTGCCCATCATAACTAAATAAAAGTCAGTCTATCACAGCAGCAGTGATGGTCATGCCAATTTCACAGTGTGATTTGTGCACTCATTACATTTTGAAAATGACCCTGCCCTCCATCTGTCTAAGCCGAATGTCCTCCTTTTTTCAAGCCAGGCCTCAGGAACAGCAGCACATGAAATAAGGGGGAAGACACAGAGCGGCCTCCCTCCTGCCCTCGTCAGCTGCCACACTCACAGACAGGTACTAACACAAACAGGGGACCCCAACTGATGCCTGAAGGGATCCAAGAAATTTGGAGGAGAGCAGATAGTCCTTCTATTTTTCATACATTTTTTCAAGAAACCATTTGCAGGTGAACGCTTTCATGATACAAATATAACTCTGAAAGAAAGACTGACAGACGAAAGATAAAAAGGTAACTTCCCATTTCTAAGTTCTGTTGTCTTATCTTGATTTAACAGTAACTTACCCAAAGTAACGGTTCATACATAAGGATCTTTAAATACTGAGCCTGAGTTTCCAAGGGACAAATGTAGTCAGGCAGCCATAAGGGTGAAAATCCTCCCACACCCAACCCTCAATTACTGAGCAGCACTAACCAACCTCTGTCAACCCACATACCTGCTGAGTTGAAGGCCCTAAAAGGGTGCACCAAGACATTGGGTTGAAGAAGTGTTAGAGGAGAATTAGAGTGATCCTCATTGGCTATGTTCTCAGGGTATCTTAGGTGGACCAGAGGCCCACTCAACACTCTGAAACGTGCGCAGTTTGTTCCTTTCTTGGTATTCATGTAGTGGCAAGTTCCTCTTCTGGTCCCACTCGGAAGTTCACAGCGCTGCCAATTTTTCAGCAAGAGAGAAGACTGAATGAGTACATAAAGTCAGTTGTTTTCTGCTATGAACAATCACACACCTACAGAAGTCTCCGCCTAGATCTATCAGACGACTAGATGCTATACCACCCCCACTAATTACTTCCTAACATCTGCTCACAGCTGCAATTCAGATCTGGAAGCTCAAATTTCTACTGACCACACCAAGTTGGTTGGTTGGTTGGTTGAATGGAGAAAGGAAACTAATCTTCCATTATACAACTTGGCCCCAAACACTAGGCTCTTAGAAACTCATCTATAAGGGATATATGGAATGAGTTATCAGTCGCTATTTCCTACTGAAAATAGATGTTGGATATCCTGGCACAGCTGCTAACTACCTAGCTCTGTGGTCTTAGGCAAATAACATAAAACTTTCCAGTACGCAAAACTTACCTTACATGTAATACGTAGAATATAGGGGTGGTTATTAAGATTAGAAAAAATGTGCATAAATGGTCTAATATGGCATAAAATATCGCTGGTGTTGGGTCTAAAATTTATATATAGAAAAGATGCATGGCCAGCAAAAGTATAAAGGAGGGTGATAAAGGACTTGCATGGAAGTCTTTAAGTATATAGCAAAGATATGCTTTTGACACTTTATCTTAAGGACTAGGTAGGCCAATGCAAATGGTAGAAGAGGAGTGGAAGGGCGTCTGAGTGGCTGAGTCAGTTAAGTGTCCGACTTGAGCTCAGGGTGTGTTTGAGCCCCACATCTGCTCTGTGCTGACATCTCAGAGCCTGGAGGCTACTTCGGATTCTGTGTCTCCCTCTCTATCTGCTCCTCCCCCACTCATGCTCTCTCGCTCTAAAAAAAAATACATAAACATTAAAAAAAGAAGACCAATGGAGATCTAGGCAGATCAAGAAAGAATGGTCTTTTCTTTGTACTGAAAGTTAGAGGACCAGGGCAGGAGTCCCAGTTTAAATGCCACCATCTATTCAGTAATAATTGTTCATGAAAAGAGAGGATTGGAGACCCTTGGATCTAAAACTGAGGATCTCAAAAAAAAATTAAATTAAATCTAGCAAATGAAAAATAAATAAACAAAAATAAAATTGAGGATCTCACAGTACCATTTATGATTCACAAAACCTATGCTACACCACCTGTGGAAACGACAAAAATAGACTTTTGGTTTCTTCATATTACTTCCTAGAAATATGCCCTCAGGGCGGCTTCAAAAAAGAACCTACTCTAATTTCAGGGCACTACCAAGGATTCAGTCCACCTTTTCCTTCCTACTAATTTACAAGCACAAAACAGGAACCGACACCGTTTGTATATACTGCACCGTAAACAGCTAAGACAAGCATGGGATTTCAGACGATAAACTTTCCTCTCCCGAGTCAGACACCGAAACGATGCAAACGACACCAAGCAAACCCCACTAACATACAAACAACAGGGCTGTGAAACCCCCTCTCCCAATGTTTGTGAATCGGTCTCGCGAGACTAAACTCCCAGCAGGCAGAGCGGGCGCGTTCCCGACTGCGGCGCGACTGCAGTGGTGCATGCCGGGAAGTGGAGTTTTCGTATCTCAACTGCATCGAAGCGTTTGTTTGGTCTTGCAGGACTCCCGGTCTTAGAAGCCTAAAGTCTTCAAGAACGAAATTAGTAACGGGAATTTCAGTGATGACTTTTTATTCCCATTGAGCTTATTCCATTACAAAGTAATCCCAGAACGAGCAGCTTTCCGTTTCCGGTGGGCTTGTTGCCGTGGTAACCAGCACGCACCACCAGCTTGGCGGTTATGGCCGGGCTGAGCGGCGCGCAGATCCCCGATGGGGAGTTCACTGCCGTCGTGTACCGGCTCATCCGGGATTCGCGCTACGCCGAGGCCGTGCAGCTGCTGGGCGGCGAGCTCCAGCGGAGCCCGAGGAGCCGCGCCGGCCTGTCGCTGCTGGGCTACTGCTACTACCGCCTGCAGGAGTTCGCGCTGGCGGCCGAGTGCTATGAGCAGCTGGGCCAGCTGCACCCGGAACTGGAGCAGTACCGTCTATACCAGGCCCAGGCCCTGTACAAGGCCTGCCTTTATCCAGAGGCCACCCGGGTCGCCTTCCTCCTCCTGGACAACCCCGCCTACCACAACCGCGTCCTCCGCCTGCAAGCCGCGATCAAGTACAGCGAGGGCGACCTGCCCGGGGCCAAGAGCCTGGTGGAGCAGCTACTGGGCGGGGAAGGGGGAGAGGACAGTGGGGGCGAGAACGAGCCCGATGGTCAGGTTAACCTGGGGTGTTTGCTCTACAAGGAGGGACAGTATGAGGCCGCGTGTTCCAAGTTCTTTGCGGCCCTCCAGGCTTCGGGCTACCGGCCTGACCTTTCCTACAACCTGGCTTTGGCCTATTACAGTAGCCGGCACTATGCCTCGGCTCTAAAGCATATCGCCGACATTATTGAGCGTGGCATCCGCCAGCACCCGGAGCTAGGTGTGGGCATGACCACTGAGGGCATCGATGTTCGAAGTGTTGGCAACACCTTAGTCCTTCACCAGACTGCCCTGGTGGAAGCCTTCAACCTCAAAGCAGCCATAGAATACCAACTGAGAAACTATGAAGTGGCCCAGGAAACCCTCACTGACATGCCACCTAGGGCAGAAGAAGAGTTAGACCCCGTGACCCTGCACAACCAGGCGCTAATGAACATGGATGCCAGGCCTACAGAAGGGTTTGAAAAGCTACAGTTTTTGCTCCAACAGAACCCCTTTCCCCCGGAGACCTTTGGCAACCTGCTGCTGCTCTACTGTAAGTATGAGTATTTCGACCTGGCAGCAGATGTCCTGGCCGAGAATGCCCACTTGACTTACAAGTTCCTCACACCCTATCTCTATGACTTCTTGGATGCCTTGATCACCTGCCAGACAGCCCCTGAAGAGGCTTTCATTAAGCTTGATGGGCTAGCAGGGATGCTGACTGAACAGCTCCGGAGACTCACCAAACAAGTACAGGAAGCAAGACACCATAGAGACGACGAAGCTGTCAAAAAGGCAGTGAATGAATATGATGACACTCTGGAGAAGTACATTCCTGTGTTGATGGCCCAGGCCAAAATCTACTGGAACCTTGAGAATTATCCAATGGTGGAAAAGATCTTCCGCAAATCTGTGGAATTCTGTAATGACCATGATGTGTGGAAGTTGAACGTGGCTCATGTCCTGTTCATGCAGGAAGACAAATACAAAGAAGCTATAGGTTTCTATGAACCCATAGTCAAGAAGCATTATGACCACATCCTGAATGTCAGTGCTGTTGTGCTGGCTAACCTGTGTGTTTCATATATTATGACCAGTCAGAATGAAGAAGCTGAGGAGTTGATGAGGAAGATTGAAAAGGAGGAAGAGCAGCTGTCCTATGATGACCCCGATAAGAAAATCTACCACCTCTGCATTGTGAATTTGGTGATAGGCACACTTTATTGTGCCAAAGGAAATTATGACTTTGGTATTTCTCGGGTGATCAAAAGCCTGGAGCCTTATCATAAGAAACTGGGAACTGATACCTGGTATTATGCCAAAAGATGCTTCCTGTCCTTATTAGAAAACATGTCGAAACACATGATCGTGCTTCGTGACAGTGTTATTCAAGAATGTGTCCAGTTTCTAGAACAATGTGAACTTTATGGCAGGAACATACCTGCCATTATTGAACAACCTCTGGAAGAAGAAAGAATGCATACTGGAAAGAATACAGTCACATATGAATCCAGACAGCTAAAAGCTTTGATATATGAGATTATTGGGTGGAATATATAGTGATGTCTGATAATGTCTTTTATCAAAAAATGGCCTTTATTTAGATTTGGTTTCCAGTTTATCAGTATTTATCTTTGGCATCTTCACATGTTACACACTGAGCCTTGAACACTTAAAATTATAATAACAAATATTCTGCTGGAGGGACTTTTCCAGTTAATTAAGAAAAGTATGGAGCCCATGTATAAGCTAGCTCACTTTTGTATTCCCTCTGCCAGTAGTCACCAGGTTTGCCCTCAAGCAACAATTGCTAGAGTAACATCTTTGTATAAGCAAGTAACCCTCAATAGCAGTTTATATCATAATTTTAGGCTGTAGAAAAGGTGGCAAGAGCCAATGAATTGTTAGAGTGGGTATGTTTGCTTTCCTCTGGTGACTGCTATATAAATGATTGCTAGGCCATGGCTGGACTTTTTCAATCAGCAAATAAAGACAGGTCCATTGTGCCATCCCAGGATAGATTGTGCTATCCAATAAAACCAAATCTGACCTTAACTGTATACTTCCACTCCATTTTTTTAGTCCTATAACCTCTGGGTCTCAACAGAGTCAAATTGGATCTTGGCCTAAGGTCTTGTAAAAGAACAGGTACTAAATGGGTGAGAATTATTTTCTTGGTTCTTTTCAGGTTACAAGGTTTGGTCTGTGGCTTAAATTTTCTTCCATAATTTGGTTGATTGGTTGGTCTTAAATTTTATACACTATTTCCCCTTGCTTTCTATTATTTATTTTCCAGGACTGATTGTGCCTCCTTGTGAATAGTGACAAATAATCAAATGTAAATCTTTCTAATGTGTTCAGCATAGGAAAAAGTAAGCAGTGAACTGACAATGAAAAGACTAAGGTATGAGTTCCAGACTTTCCACAGTCAAGTTTTACCTTCAGAAATTCATTTACCCCTTGAGGCCCCACAATCATTTGAACTACTAGATGCTTTTTCACAATTACTTCTGGGTGTAACATCTGATTCTGTACAGCCATACAGAAGAAAGTTGACTGCTATAGATACTTAAGTGAGTTGGGAAAAAAAATACTTATTTTAAGGGAATGTTTTCTGGTATTTTGGCTTACAGTAATTTTAATCCATAAGGTAAATGTTTATTGTTGCTTTTTGTTGGATGCTATAAAATATTGATTACTGCTAAGAAATTTGGATTTTTGCCTTTTTTCTACTTGGAGCTGTTTCTTATAACGCTTAACTATGAATGTATAAAAGGCAGTCCTTGTTCTCTGCTATGGTTGTGCATAAATTAAGAATTTTGTAAATATTTAGGCATTACTTAATTCCCTACCCTTTTAGTTTTACCCACTAATTTATATATTTGGCAGGAAAGGGGAGATTTGCTTTTCATTCTTCCCAAAACCACTATACCAAAAATGATGTATAAATGATACGTATTCCAGGAGTTTTATTATCAGGCTATTATGTATTTTTTAATCAATTATTCTTTTTTTTTTTAATTTTTTTTCAACGTTTTGATTTATTTATGGGACAGACAGAGACAGAGCATGAACGGGGGAGGGGCAGAGAGAGAGGGAGACACAGAATCGGAAACAGGCTCCAGGCTCCGAGCCATCAGCCCAGAGCCCAACGTGGGGCTCGAACTCACGGACCGTGAGATCGTGACCTGGCTGAAGTCGGACGCTTAACCGACTGCGCCACCCAGGCGCCCCATCAATTATTCTTGAAATAATTAGAGCTTCTCCAGCCCGAGGTGAATGCCTCCAGCTGCCAGTCTGCCAGAACTCTGGAGCCAGAGGACCAGGTGAGGTAAAGAGGAAACAGAGATGCAGCTATGTGACTTACTTCACAACCCACCTTGGATCCCCTTCGTGTCCAAATCTCAGTAGTTAATCAAATGTCTGCTGCCATTAAGAAAACAGAAGTAATGGATAACAGAGTGGAAGTAACAGATGCCAGAGCTACTTCTGTAACTAACTCACCAAATTGAATCATCAGTCCTCACACCCGTGTTTTATTTAATACTAGGAGGAGAGGTCATGCAGACTTTCCAAAAGGACAAAGCCACAATGAAAAGGAAGACAACCTCCAGTTTTTAATCCTTTCTCTTGGAGTATTTTCTTGTTCTGCCTTCAAAAGGTCTATTTAAGAGATAGTTGTGTTTACTGCCACAGAATGTATCACAAGATAAGAAATGAAAAATCTATCTACCTTCCTGCCCTCCTTTTCTTTCCCTATTTTATCTTTTATTTTCTCCCTTTTGTCAATTACAGGAACACTTCTCTGATAGCTGGCAGCTGAAGCCACAAGCAGATCTACCAACCTTTAGCACTAAGTGTCAGGTAGGTAGCACTGTGATTATCCAAGTGACTTTGGAAACCATAACCACGCCTTTTTGCAAACTGAGACAACACTTATCTATAAAGAGTGACTCTCAAATTGATAAAGCCAGAGAAAATTTTAAGAGGACTCACCAAAAACACTGGATCTGTATAATTTGCAGAACGCAATGAGCTTTATTTGTACACTTGCAGTAATCGTTACCTTTTTCTCTTTGACAGCAATAGAAACACAGTGACAGAAATTTTAAAGAGTGCAGTATTTTCTAAAAAATGTTCTGTGACAATTGGGAATTAAATAGATTCTTAACTCTAAAGGAAACTTACTTTTCTGTAGCCATACTCATTTTATATTGAAAAACAGAGCCAGGCATTAGCCAGAAGGTAATTAATTGGTCATAGGCATAGTGTGGTCTTGTTTTAATATTCTCCTTGCAAGGGGGAGGGGAGGGTATGAGTCTTTACAAGGTGATTGCTTTACACTTGAATCCAAAAGAAATTGAGGTTCTTTTGGTTATTTAATAAAATCAGCTCCCTTGGATATTGGCCAAGATTGACCTATCACATATTGAAATCCTGTCTACAACTTCCTAATGTGTATATATTAGAAAAGGAATTGCCTTCATAGGGAAAAACTTTTAGAAAATAGAGTTCTGTATACATTTCTAGAATGAAAGATATGCATTTATTAGTTTAAATAGGACCTGCCAATAACTTGATTGTAAATATCATTGGGTGGACATATAAACTGAATCCAAGTCCTTGTTAAAAGTGAATTTGCACATTTGTGAAATTAAACACATCATTGCCAATGACTGGATCCCTCAGTTCAAAATAACAAATGACTAAAATTGTACTGTTCAAACAGGACCTTAATAAGGTGCATGAAAAAACATTTATTGCTATTATGTTTCCAGTTATTTTAGTGCAAGAGGCAAATGCTTAAGATAAAAGACACATCACTAAAAGTTTTCCCAGCACTCGTGGCAACTGCTGTAAAATGTATGTCCACAAAGTGTCCACAGACTCTTGAAGAGATTGTCAAGACTCACCAGGAAATTATTGGCTGGTTGGTGTTTCTGTCTGTGCTGCATAAGGTCAGAGGCTATTATTCTGTGAAGACTCAACCTCTTGGTCTTAGTTACTCCCAATTTGACAAAGCCATGTCCTAGGGTTTATGCACTTCATATATGGAAAGGAGAATATATACTCTGAGGAAGATAAGATGTTTAGTTCATCTTTAAGTCAGGAAATACTATACTTATAGCAAGAGATTATCACACCCTAACACTGTAAAGCAAAAGAAAGCTTCAGGAATTAAATCAATAACAAACACTTCTCCAAAAAAGATTCTATAATAAGCTAAAACCACATGCCCACATATGTTAAGGAGTGCCTTTCTTTGTGTGTTTATTAGAAAGGCAAAGCTTTTTCTACATTTAATACAGCATTTTTGTTTCCTGGCCTTGTGTTTTTGTACTTATTCATTACATTTAAACTGTTTTGACAACCTGCCGGAAAACAAAAGTGAGCTATCCATAATCTGACGAAGACACTGAAAGTAGTTACTAACCCTTTTCAGAAACTAAGGAGAACTATTTTTCTGACAATGTAAGATTTATAATGAGATGATTGGCAAAATTGTAAAATTATTCTAGAAATAATCATGTGAAATATAAAATGGAAAATCATAAATGGACTCTTCTATGATATTGTAGATATGACTTAATAGATTTTTTAAATTACAAATTGGGTATTATGATAAAAATTTGGAATGCATCCGCAACAATGAGCCCAGGGCTCGCAGACCATAATAGGTCTTGCCCAAGGTCACAGCCAAATAGTGGAAAACCAGGATCCAAATCCACAGCTACTGGCTCAATTCCAGTGCTCTTTCTACTTTACCACATTCCACCTCTTAGGGTTTATTTTCCAAATTATTCTGACACTATCAATGCAAAGCATTTCTTTTTCCAGAGCTATGACTTTCATTACTTATGTTGCTGATTATTTAATGGGTGGTAGAATAAGCTTTTCCCAAAGAACTCTCAGCACATTCCAGCGTCAGCCTAAATTATGGTTTCCAAATGTGTGCCACAGGGGACATGGGTGGGCACCACATATTGTTTGCAGCAGGCACAGATTTAGCTGTGGTACAATCTAGCTGTGGTACAATCTGGGTTGGGCACAAATATTATTGACCCACCTGTTGTTTCATCAGCTCTTTAAAAAGTCACTTTTTATGATCCTTCTCCAAGGTAGTGATTTTCTTCTCTCCATTATGGTCTCTAGCCACCAACCACAGTAAAAACAGCTGTCAGAAGGCTTCCCTGCACCTCAAGTGCAAAGGGCTACGTATGAGGTACTTATTCAGAAATCACAGTAAAGGGCCAGCTGCTTCCACAGGTATTTACAGAGTGTTACCAGAGACTTTTGAGGCTCCATAAAGCTTTACCTTTACTTGCAAAATCCATTTGAGCCAAGACCTTAAAGGCTTACACTCTCCCACAAGATTGCTTACTCAGGTTAGCTTAGTTTTGGGGGAGGAAAAATTAAAAGCAAGCTAAGAACAAGAGAACTGTTATCTACCTCCTTTTCCCCTTTACACTAATACCTCTTAGTCCTCACTCCGTATCAGAATTAGCTGGTAAACTTTTCAAAAATAGAGATGCCTAGGCCCTCTAACCCCTAAAGGTTTGGTTTCAACTTATGGGGATGGGAATGGAAGGGAGGGGTCAGTTTTTTAAAAGTCTTCCCATATGATTCTAATATGTAGCCAAGGTGGAGGACCACTGTTCCACATGTACAAACATAACAGTGACCACGTGGATGCCACATGCTGGACATATGGGGGTGGGGGGAGTGGGGTACAGTCTGTATGAGAATAAAATGATCTGGATATGCAACCTAAAGAGATTATATAAAGTGGATAACTGGAAAAAGAGCATCTGAATTTTTTTAAGGCATTCAGTCTGGGATATTCTGGTTTATTTGCATGCAGCTTTTAAACCAATGAAAACTTTTTTAGTTTTATTTTTTTTAATCCCTATATAAGTAATGTACAGTGTTATATTAGTTTCAGGTGTACAGTATAGTGATTCAACAATTCTTTACTCAGTGCTCACCATGATAGGTGTACTCTTAATCCCCACCACCTGTCCTACCCATCGTCCACCCTCCCTTCTTCGGGCAACCACCAGTTTGTTCCCTGTATTTAAAAGTCTGGGGCTTGTCTCTTTTTTTCTTTGTTCATTTGTTTTGCTTCTTAAATTCCACATATGAGTGAAATTATATATTTGTCTTTCTCTGTTATTTCACCTTGCATTATACCCTCTAGATCCCTCCATATTGTAGTGAAACTTAAAAAAAAAAAATTTAGGGGGCACCTGGGTGGCTCAGCTGGTTGAGCATCTGACTTCAGCTCAGATTATGATCTCACTGCTTGTGAGTTCAAGCCTCACATCTCTGCTGTTAGCACAGAGCCCACTTCAGATCCTCTGTCTCCCTCTCTTTCTGCCTCTCTCCCACTTATGTGCTCTCTCTCAAAAAATAAAAGAATTTTAGTATCATGCATTCAAAAATTCTTAAGAAATATTTGGCTTTCAAAGAGGGAATGTGAAAAATACTGAAGTTTCTAGAACTATTTGGTAATGGACATTTTTTTAAGTGGGTGACCAGAATTTAAGAGTATTCTCATACTTTTTTTCTTGAAAGATTCATATCATTTACTGTCATCACTTCTTAGTTTACTATACTTTACAGAAGTCAAAAATCACTCTTTAAGTGCATTATCAAAACCATGCTCAGAAGTGGTTTTGATTGGCTTTGGATGCATCCAAATTTGCCCTTCTAATATAGACCACATTCATTTGGTCTCCCTATAAACATGGATTCCTCCAAACCTGTCTCCAATCCCATGTGTGCAAAATTTACATTAAAAATACAACAATATGTAGTGGCTATAGTAATTTATAATCCACTATCCATTCCTACCCCTACTCTGTCTCCACTCCCCAGACATTTGGTCTAAATTTATGGTTCTCAAATGCTTTGCTGCACATTAGAGTCACCTGGAAGTTTTTAGAACTCTCAGTGCCCCCGGCTGCATCCCAGGATCTCTAGAGGTAAGACCCAGGTATCAGTTTTTTCTCAACTTTCAAAATGCATCCAAGGTTGAAAATCCCTGGTCTAAGCCCATTGTTATAACTCCCCATTGCCATGATTAATTTAAGGGTAAGCATGTGGTCCAGTCTTTACCAAGGCAACAGAAGTCTCATGAAGGGCTGCTGAGAAAGCTTCCTTCACCTTAAAAAAAATGATATAAGAAGGATTCTCTCTTCCTCTGGGCATTGTTAATCTGAATCTGCTGCCACTATCTTATGATCATGACAGAAACTAACTTAAGGATGAAGGGGACTTTGAAGATACCAAGGAAAAAGAAAAGAACTGCAGTCCTTGATTATATCTTTGAGCCACTATGTTACCTCCCCTAGAACCTGAACTACCTCTGGGTCTCATATAGAATGGAAAATAGATTATCTTCTTGTTTAAACTTGTTTGAGTCCGATTTTTGTTGTTGTTGTTACTGTTGCCTGAGGGCACCCAGACCATACTCCCTATACTTAGGTCATACAAATTTGAGTGTTATTCAGGGGGTGATGAATTTTTATGCTTATTGCCAACACTTTAGTCATCCAGTCTTCCTTGAGACCCAACATCCCTCCTTAGATTCAAGTGAATGGGACAAAGTTAGTCAACATTTGTAAAGAATTGCCTGAAAACTTGCCTTCATTAGTATTAAATGCTCATGCAGTCTTTTGAAAATTGTAGCAGCTACTCATGAGATTGGGTGTGCTATTCTTGGGAGAGCATTCACTTAGGTAGAAGTAAATGGAGAATTACATTGCTCTACCCAAATGAGCTGCCCTAAGTCCAAGCTTGCTCACTGTTTCTTGGCAGAACCACAAGATAAACACCAATGCATATCGTGACTCATACAGAAAATATATTCCTCAATTTTAGAATTTCCTCCACATCCATGTAAGTTGTTTCAGGAAAAGGTCAATAATAATAGCATAAAAATGAAAATGAAAACAATGGCAGCATTTATTCATATATAGTAAACCTAAGTGTTAAAGTGAGGCAACCTAATCTTTTTTCCAGTGAGAAATGCTAATCCAGGTACTGCACTATTTCAGCTTTGGCCCTTTCCAGTCATAAACCTCGTTATAGGAAAAGCTTCATAAAAAATAAATACTTTAGTTTTTTATAATCTCCACAGCACAGCATTCCACCCATCAGGCCCAACTTATCCTGAGTTGTTGGCTTACATCAGTTCTCTAGAAGGAAGACGGAGAAAATTCAAATTCAAATCGGATGGTCCATATCACATTGGGGGATTGGGACAGTTGATTTACTCATATAATCTCTTTAAACATCTACCAGGAGAGGTTCTCAGACAGAATTTATTGCCCCCTCCTGCTATCTTTGGGCCTACACAGAGCAAGGCAAAATCCTTCTATGAAATCTGAAACTCTAGTCACTGTTTTCCTGGCTGATGTCATTTCAAAGGCATGGTATAGCCCTGTGATAGTTGCAGCGGAAATCTGACTCTCTGTGGGGTTCCCATCTGTTTGCCATCAGAAAGAACCTTTTGGGGAGCCACAGTAAATGCAGAGCACCCATTCCTCCCTATGGGTTCTGGAGTCTTAATGTTTTTAAGATCAATTGTTGTTAGGATTGAATAGTGCTTAAATTTTCCCAGAATAAGAAGGTATATAGAATTACATTGCTGTAACTTTAGTTTTCATTTTTGTGGGTTCTCACAGGCTATTTTGTATAAATTTTCTATATGATTCTGAAACTACTTTGCAAATGTTACCAAAAGGAGAATTCAGTCACTGAAATCCATTCCTTTGGAAGAAGACTTTTTTTTTATAACTTTATGTAGTGAAATCCTTATAAAACAGCTTACATTTGAGGCAACTCTTTCTGAGATCTTTAGGGATAAAGTTGCCCCAAAATTTAAATTATGTGTCAAAAGGCTATTTATTCACTTTTCAATAAGGGCCAACAGAAACGATATAATAAGTTAAAGCAAAGAAAATGATTACAATGACAAGAGGTTTCAATCGAGATCTTATACGGATCACCTTCAATACAAATAATCCACTGTAAATAACGGGGGGTTCACAATGGTACCAAGCTATAACTAGCTGGGAATTGAGTGTATTCACTCAGCAATAAATGTATAATGGTCGCCTTTATTACTGAAGAAACAAAGCTTGAATTAATAACACAGGAATGTTTAATAAGGGAAAAGATTTCATGAAGATCAGCCTTTTTCTCATCTTCCTTCTCCCCTACAGGTATTACAGCTTTCGCAGTGCCCGAAACAAAAACAGACTCTCCATTATATTCCTCAAGGAATAATTTATTAAATGTGTTTTTATAAATTGGACTTTCTGTGTTTATGTGCCATTTCCTCAGAGAAGACTGACTCTAAGGATGAAATAGAAATAACATCACTTTTCAATATTCCTCAAGTCCCAATTCCTAGAAAAAGACAAGAATACAAAGGTCTTTTTATTCCTTCTGTCAATTACCAGTTTGTTTCAATACGGTTTCCTGGAGTTCGTATCAAATGAAGCAGGGTCCCCAGTGGGCAATACAGAGGGAAAGTTTTCCTCACCTCACTGGGGAAGAGGAAATATGAATATTGAACCAAAGGACTTTGAGAGAATGGAAATGGGAATGAAGGAAGATTCATGACAGAGGGTAAAGCATGAAGGAAAGACCTGGCGAAGAAAGAAAAAAAGTTGCCTTTAATGAAAACATGAAATTATGACTACTGTATTTACATGACTTAAACATGAAGTAGATTTATCTCAGTATTTCGTAAAGCGTGGTAAACACACACAATAATTAAATGAGGAGATGAATTTAGTTGGCACACAGAAGAATATTTTTAATAGCCATATATTTATTTTATTGCATTCGTGTACACACACACAAACATCAAAATTTCATGAATTCTGCATGAGATGAGGCTAAAATAAAAAACAACTTAATTGAAAGAAAAATATTAAATAAGACACAGCACGGAGTTGGCTGTGGCAAGAAGATGTCAGTAGTACTTGAATGACGAGAGTTTTAAGATACCTAGTTTAGACAAATGGAGCACAGAACTCCATGTGAGGGTGTGGAAGAACTCCCCTCTTCCCTCTAAAAAGTGGGATTTTTACCTATAATTGATTCAGTAGTATTTGTCAAGGGCTTCTATTTTCAGAAACCTAACTTCACACTTGAATACAGAGATTTTTGCTACCTACTGTGAAAATTTCCTCAGTAGAATGTTGCCTAACACATTTATGAGAAGTTTAAACGTTCTAGATCTCTGTTTCCTTGGTTGAAAAGTTGAGAATTTAGACTAGGTATTCACATTTCCTTACAACTCTAATCTGTTCTGATCCTCTGATTTGTCCCGCCACCATCTCTCATAAACTTAACAAATTCCGACTTTTTGGTGGATGATGAATCTCACCAGTAGAGGGGGCCTCTCTCCGCTTGAAAAGTGCTCTGAATAGTTACAGAGGGAGTCAAACCATAAGAGAACAAACAGGATCGATGAGGAGGGGGCGGGGAATGGGAGATGGGCATCGAGGAGGGCACTTGTTGGGATGAGCACTGCGTGTTGTATCTAAGTATACACTGTATACTCTGTGTGTTAACTAACTTGACAGTAAGTTATATTCAAACAAAAGTGCTCTGCAAGGCCAAAGGGGATGATTGCTCCACTCAGAACAGGATCATCCCTCCATTTGTTTGCTTAAGACTCTGGCTTTTCTCTGAGTAAATAATTTTAAAACGACGCCACTGGCTCATGGAGCAGTCTGGCAGCAGACGTGCTGGCACGTTTGTCTCAGATCCAGTCTTAAGTTCTCCTAAGGATCTGGTGAGCCACTGTACAACACATCTAGCTAAAATAGTGACTGTTATAACTGGTACCACATTTTTCATGATGTGTGTAATAGCAGTTCTGGGCTGACTAGGCAGGGGTCCAATTGTGTTCATTTCGAGCTGAATTCAAAGTTTTGAGTTGGAAGAATTTTTAAGAGCATCTCTTGCAACTCCCCCATATCACAAATGAAGGACAGACACTCAGAGAACTTACGTCCCACACTAGTGCAGAAATAGGACTCTTCAGCGTATGTAAAAAAACAACAAGACAAACAAAAAGACAGTCATTTGCAGACTGTTTAGTCCTGGCTGTCCCTAGGAGCTGTGTGGCAGGTCATTTAACCTTTGTGTCTCAGTTTCCTTTTCTGTAAAATAAAGGCACAGAACCAGGTAACAGCTAAGATCACTTCAGCTCTATTTTATTAGGCTCTCTGCCTCTAAATGATTATTGCTTTGGTTTCCATTTGCAGGCAATTCTAAGGCTTCTTGTGTGCTTTATTGTTCATTCATCTTCATTAAGTTTATAAATGTGTTTTACCTTTATGAGTGTAAAAGGAATTAAAACTCAACTACAGAACAAAAAGTTAAAACTCCATTGTGAATGTAACAATCAAAAATATAATCCCAGACAATAAGAGAACACAGAAAAGTGAAAACAGTTGGAGTATTAAGGTTGTAGAGCTATAAATAATTTGTCTTTTTAGAAAAATGTTTACAACCATTGTATAATAAACTCAAGAGGATGAAAAAGTCCATCTAAAAGGCAAAGTTGAGGTTAACAAGTATCAAACCACAGCCAGCTAGTGATTTTAGGAGGTGAACTGAAAGCAATCAGCAGACCCTCAAGCACTCACCCCCGGGTCCCCCACTCCTGGTATACCTCAGCCTTGCAATAAAGCTTCCCATTTTTCAGGATATTAAATTTGAGTTCAGGGAAAGCCAGACATCATGTAATCACAGTTTGGAATTACAGTGTATATCTAATAAAAGCCCACAGAACTTGCCAAAAGAAAAAAAATCAGAATCTTTTAAAGAGCTATGTGTTTGCTAGGAAGAAGGGAGGCGGGAAAGAAATCATGTGTAAGGGAAACCTTTTCACAG
Source organism: Herpailurus yagouaroundi (assembly GCF_014898765.1). Classification (NCBI taxonomy): domain Eukaryota; kingdom Metazoa; phylum Chordata; class Mammalia; order Carnivora; family Felidae; genus Herpailurus; species Herpailurus yagouaroundi. The sequence continues at coordinate 58,269,113 of NW_024412395.1, read as the reverse complement.
AACCAAGGCAGCTCCAGACCAGGCATAGATACTAGCAGATAGCTTAAAATAGGGACTCCACCCCTGAAGGAGAGGAAGGAAGAGGAACAGGAAAATAGTCTCCACCACAGAGTGAAGACATCTTTGTTCAGAGTGGACCCAAGGGAGGTCCAGCCCACCCTTTTCTCCTGCTGCCATGCTGCTCTGTGGAGAAGGCAAAATCCTCTGTCTGACTGCTATGTAAAATGAATGAGCAGAGTTCTGATGATTCAGCACCCTATACATTTGGATCGACTCTACTGGAGACACAGGGCCAACTTCATAGGCAGCTATGTGGTCACACAAGGCTCTGCACACAGAAGGGTCCCGGTGCTTGGTTTAATCCTCTGCTGTCACTGTTTTCAAATTCTTAATAATTTATGAACAAAGGACCCCCACATTTTCATTGTGCACTGGGCTTCAAAACGGATGTAGGTGGTTTTTGGCTGGGCATCTTTATGAGGCTGTTCATACTACTACATTCTTTTCTTGGGTTGCTGCTCCAGGATCAAAATGTTTGACATGCTTAATCATGACCTAATGGACTTTGAGAGCCTATGTCTTCCTGCATGTTCCATACACAGCCTGTGGGCCTTTTCCATGGGGATTCATCCTCTCGTCCTCAAAATATCCAGGTCAGAGCCTGTTCCTTGTCACACCATCCAGCATGCCTTTCATCTCTTCCCCAAACTTCCAGAGTCTAATGCTCTTTCTATGTGGGTGCTCTATGAATACACTACCCTCCTAGAACCAACATTAAAAACGGTTGGGTGTTTTTTAAGATTTTGCGCAGGGGCAAAGATTAGTGTAAACTGCTGCTCTGAATGCTTCATGTTGTCCTTAATCAGGCCTGTATGTGGCAAACAACAAAAAGGCCCAGTGTGCTACTGAATCTTGCTCAAACTTCTGTTGATCCTTAACACTTGGTCTTCTGCACGTCAGAATCTGCTTTAAGTGGTTCCTTCAAGTGGCTAAAATACAATGATTTAATGATAACTCTGGACTATTCTGCAGCCAAAAATCTATGGGCTACCGCAGGAACTGGCAACCTCCCCACCCCATCCACATACAAAAGGCCTGAGGGGGATGGGAATAGCCCTGGGGTAATATAGCTCCTTTACTATTCCGGCAGTCTTCTCCTCCTACAACTGAGGACAGAGTCGGAAAGAAACAAAACACCACTGTGCACAGAAATGGGGCTTACTGCCTCAAGGGGAAGGGGAGAAGTGGGAGAAAGTGGAAGACAGGAAGAAACACATCTTGCAAATTTGGGAAACACTTCTCAATATCAATTTACATTGTGTCATCCCAGAAATTAATGTGGCCATTGGGTAACACTGGCAAACACAATGTAAGAGGTGAAGGAATGAGCATTCTTGTAGCTCACCATGGTAGAAATAATGGAAAATGAATCTGACCAGTTGACTTCAGGTCTACTACCCTTCTCCACACAACAAGGAGCCCTCCTTTCTGGCTGTTTTGTGAGGCTTAAACAGCAACCGGAGTCGCTAACCATTTTGTGAAGACCCAGATGGTTTCTGTAGACCAAATGGGAGGGTGTGGATGGGAATGGAGTTTTCCCAAAGGAAATGGGTGTGCACCTGAGGGCCAGTGAGCTACTTGTGACCCAGGTTGGGAGTACGAATCTATAAGGGGTTTTCTTCCTGTGAGAAGGCCTTCATCTTTTTTTTTTTTTTTCAACGTTTATTTATTTTTGGGACAGAGAGAGACAGAGCATGAACGGGGGAGGGGCAGAGAGAGAGGGAGACACAGAATCGGAAGCAGGCTCCAGGCTCCGAGCCATCAGCCCAGAGCCTGACGCGGGGCTCGAACTCACGGACCGCGAGATCGTGACCTGGCTGAAGTCGGACGCTTAACCGACTGCGCCACCCAGGCACCCCGAAGGCCTTCATCTTTGAAGTGCATCCCCTTTGAGATTCAGGGCAAAGTCCAAATTAGGTAAAGTCCTGCCATTTCTTCTGCTGTTGAAAGGCTGGAAAAGTTTTCCCTTTATCTCTCCTGGGTTCTTTGACTGGTCTAATAATTAAATTGACAATAGATTAACAGGAAAAAAAATTAATTGTGTGTATGGGGAAGCCCCATAAAAATATGAAACTCAAAGGCAGGTCAGCCAATTGAGGCTTATATGCCATCCTGAGCTAAGGAGTTGGACAGGGGCCTGGGGCTTGAGAGAGGATGAGGGCAATTCTCAGGAAGATAAAAGGAGCAGATGTGTGGTAATTAGATGTTTGCCACGACCGTACAGATAGGCCAGATAAAGTTATCTCCAGTAAAGCTCTCTTTCTGGGCCAGCCAGGCCCCCTATCTTAACTCCTTTAGGCAGTTAAGGGAGAGGCAAAAGTTCTTCCTGAGTCTGTTGGGTCTTCATTGCTTTTGGCTCAAAATAATCCACATGCCAAAGTGACACATTTTGGGATGGCATATTCAGCTCCCCTTCAACATGTGGTTCTTTTCAAAACCATAGAACCTTGGATGGATTCAAGGACAGAGTGTCAATATCTGGCCCAAGGGAGGGACATCACCCTATCAAGTAGACCAAGACACAGAGGGCTAAAAATAGCAGGTAAAATGAGGCTCTCTCCTTCCCCCATCAGTGCCCTCTGAAAGAGAGAAGTGCTGAGATTGGACACTCAGATAACCCAAAGAAACTGGCCCACTGTCCAGGCCTAACAGGGAAACTGCACTGCTTCTGTTCACTTTCAAAATGAATTCTGTGGGAGGAGCATTCTGCATCAAATCACCATCCAATTTCTAAAACACACATGATAAAGATGACCTTAGCATTTCCCTCAGCTTGACCAACCTTTGGAAATGTAATCATCAAAGGAGATAGCACCCCAGTCTCCTGGTTCCTGTGGGAGAGTGAAAGCCCAACTGCTGTGGAAACCATGCTCCAAGTCGTAAAACTACAACTTGTTGTAAAGATATGAAAATTTACTTTTCCTTAGGGCAAGCCAGTTAGCAAACACGGATGGCCCATTGTCTTCTTTTCAATGCTTGAAAAGTCTACCACCCTTTGTTTCAGTGAAGTTGAGCTCAGACTGAGTTCTGGCCTCTCTCTCCTATTGTAACAGCCTTGAATAAAGTCTTCCTCAGGTGTTTAACTTGGGCCCACATGATGTTTGCTTTGACACCAACTGTGTAAATACTGTCAACCAAAATGTGTTGTGTTCCTGCAAACCCTGACTGCTTTGCAGATGAAAGATCAATGAGGCAAAGTGTCTCTTGGTTTGTGTATCTCTGTGGAGGATCCCGGGAAGGCACATCTGGATCAAAGCCAACACAGGAAGGAAGGACATCACCAACCACTCTTCGTAACCAGGACATCTTCAGGGAGCAAAAGGGGGTCGGCTGGAACTGGTCTGCTGCCCAAAGCACAGCCTTCCTAGATTCAACAAGGCCTGATGGAACACTCACCTCACCTCACACCAGGTACAGCTCCAGGCACTACAAATAATAATCATTTAATTCTTACAATAACCCCACGAAGCAGATTTTATTAATAGCCCCATGTTTTCAAGTAAGGCACATCTCTGCCACCACAAGGAAACTCATTCAAGCTCACACAGTTGGCAAGCCGATAAGCCTGGCATTTGGTTCCAGCAGCTATGTTTTAATGCCAAATTCTGCAGCTAGAACCAAGGAGCACAAAATCCCAAGGCATGGTAGTAGGCCCCGTGAGACCTGACCGGGAAACCAGGTCTATTTTAAAGAAGTCTCCAAGTTTCTACCAGAAAGCAGTCCTCTATTTCGGAAGGAAAGTAGCCTGTGACGACCCATACAGCATCCACCCACCATGTCCCCTATCCTATAGGACATGCTATTCTGCACCAGTATAAGGTTAGAGGGCATTCCTATATAAAAAGCTCTGTAAATCCTTTCTGTAAATCTACTTTCACACTGAGCATATGCCAGGCAGTTCCAGGAGAAAAGCCTGTTTTTCTGCAAAGAGTTGTACAGAGGTGGGAGTGTCTGAGAACAATTGAACAGTACCTGAGTTTTTTCCTCCCTGCAGTTCTGAAGCTCAGAAAGACCTTGGGTGATCTCTGCAGTATATGTTTAAAATGAAATAGTGGCTTTGACGGCCAGTAACGGCAGACCACATTCACATTCAGCAAGCAGAGTAGCTTTTCCCTTCTCCCCTTTGTTCCCTTGCAACCTACTTGCCTCCCTTGCTGCTTCAAAAAGTGCAAGAGAAGACTACCTCGGGAAGAGTGAATGGATGCTTACTTGCACAAAGGAAATAAAGCCAAGTGAAGTTGTAGCTTCACTTCAACTGCACAAAAACGTTGCCTTGCTGACTCCCTGAGGACCTCTGTGGAGCCCCAGGAGGTCTCTGCATGGCCCACCCGGGGCCAGGCGGGAGGAGACCTTGGCAAGGCACCCAGCTCACCTCATCATCACACGCAGAACCTTCCTTTTTCCATCTGTGAAAAGTGAATCACAATATCTGTGCTTTGTACTCTCCAGGGCTATTACGAAGCTCAAATGAGATAATGTATGTAAAGCGCTTTGTAAACTGTAAAATGCTCTACAAATGTAAGGGATTATTATAAACCACAATACAGCGATGTTTTATGTTTTTATAAAACTACTGGCTGGAACTGCAGGAAGGGGAATCCCTCTGGTGATTTTTATTTTGGAAACAGGAGGACTTGGGTTTGCTTCCTTGCCAGGAATTGGATTCCTGGCAGCAGCTGTTTATTCCATTTCGCTGGGCGACGCACATATGGCCGCCACGCGCCTCCTGCGGAGCTGACAATATGTACTGCTTTGTTTGGGCACATCAAGGAAAAGCGTCTTTTCGCCTCCCTCGATATTTCCAACTTGCCAAGTCTAACACCTAGGAAATAGAGACTTTCAAGTCGCACTTCACCACAGCAGCATTTGGTTTTTTTAGATGAGATTTTTTTTTCCTCCTTAGCAACCAGAAATTTACAGGCGACTCTCACCATAAAAATAGCGTTCCCCTGAGATGTTTGATGCTGCTTTTATAAAGCTTTTGCCTTGGTTAAAATGAACATGATATTAATATTTGTCCTGGGACTGGGTTTGGACCAGCTGAAAAGGATTAAGCTACGAACAGGGTCCTTTTTCCGAGTCTCTCCAGCGACTGATAGGCGGGGGGCGGGGGGCGGGGGGGGGGAGGGTAGGGGAGGGCGGTGGTAGGCAGGGAGCCGAGGTAGCAGCGTGCCCAGCTGCTCTGCACAAATACCTGCCCTGGTGCTTTGTTGCAGGTAGCCACTCGCTGCAACCTGAGGTCTAAGAAGTAGTACTTGCTTGTAAATGTCAAGAGGAATTATGAACCTTTGTAGAAAAGTAACTGTTTGACTAATTTCCGGTTCCATGGAGCAAATGCACTACCCTATGCATTTAGAATCTGGTGCTGACAGCCAGGCTGTGGCAAGCTTCAAGGTTATAGGATCATAAATGGGATTAGATAACCCAGACAGTGTGGCTCACGCTCTAGCACTTTTAAAATATTATTAAAACCCCAGAACAAGGGCAAACAATTTTGAAGGGAAAGTAAGACATAACAGACCCTCAACAGGGAGACAAAAGAATCCTGGAGATGGTACTAAGGACTTGTTAACCCCCTGGAGCATTTCTACAGTACATTTTAGTATAAATAAATATTTTAGAACATAAGACATAAAGAAGCAGGTCATGATTTATAGCTTATAAAGATTTTTCTGTTAGATTTGAGCCATGGTAAAAAAAGAAAAAGGACAAGGAAAGTCTACAGAGAAAGCCAAAAACTGAGAGTAAGAATTTGCAACTCCAGATAGCAGAATTCAATGCACCACCTTGAAGGCTTTGCATTTTAAATTATCTGTTTCTTTTTAATTGACCAGATTAATTATTTCCACCTTGCCACTTGGCAGATAGGTCACTGTTCCTTTTCACAGCATTAATGAACCCATTCACTTTTGCTCCATGTAATTAAGACTGTGAGTTACAGATCACATTCTTAAATTGGCTTAGTGTACAACCAGCTCCGTTTTTATTAAACAAAATATATGACATCAGGTATTTCTCATTAAAAAAAGTGTTGAGTTTCTATGGAGTTTTCTTCCAGTTGTTGTGAGAGTGGTGACTTTGTTCTTTCTATTTTTTTGGAAAAGAAATACAGGCCTATAAAGGTTGTAGCATCCAGGGTGGTATATCATTCTTAATGTACTCACAGTCTGGTGATCTAGAAGACAGCTGATGGATTAATGTTCCACTATTTCTATTGCCACCAAAATTCTGACCAAGGCCTTTCATGAGCTATTTGAAAAGAAATAACTTTGGTTATATTGTTAAAGTTAGTTAAGTGAAATATATTGCCCTTTTCTGTTAGCTTTATTTCTAGGCCATTTAGGAAACCCTAGGAACATTAATACAGTAGCGGAACACAGTAGAGAAAGCTTTGTTTGTGGTGTCTACAGCCCTCAAGAGAGCAAGCTTTAATTTAAGCCAACTCAAGCTGTCTCCCAAAGCATTTGGCTTCCTTCAGGACTTCTGGATCTCAACCTGCTTCTCAGAGGAGCTAAATTTAGAACTAAAGTTTAAGGTGCTTTAATCTTTCCAGGACCTGAATGAGATTTTCTCCATGAAAATGAGTCTGGTGGAGCACCTAATCAAGAGGAAGACTTTGGACACAACTCTTAATGGTGGTCATCTTTGCTGCTGGCAAAAGACTAGCAATACAAATTCAAAATATTAGTAATAATGGGGCATCTGGGTGACTCAGTCGGTCAAGCATCTGACTCTTGACTTCGACTCAGGTCATGATCTCACCACTCATGAATTAGATCCCAAGTCCAGCTCTACACCGATAGTGCAGAGCCTGCTTGGGATTCTCTGTCTCCTCTCTCTCTCTCTCCCCCTCCCCAACTTGTGCTCTCTCTCTCTCAAAAATAAATCAACTATGGGGTGCCTGGGTGGCTCAGTCGGTTGACCTGTTGAGCGTTGGCCTTTGGCTCAGGTCATGATCTCACGGTTCGTGAGTTCAAGCTCCCTGTCAGGCTCTGTGCTGACAGCTCAGAGCCTGGAGCCTGCTTTGGATACTGTGTATCCCTCTCTCTCTCTGCCCCTCCCCTGCTCATATTCTGTCTCTCTAAAAAATAAACATTAAAAAAATTTACATACATAAATAAACTAAAAAATTGGGATCAAAGATATATCAACTGGTATTTTTCTAATTCTTCATTGCTTTGTGGAAATGGTATCTTCTAGTCACACATAATAAGCTCTAATTACCGTGGCAAAAGTGCTCAAGTTTGTAACATAACTTACTTCCTAATTTTTTTAATGAAACCTCCATTTTGCAATCTTTTGTCCCACAGTTGCAGGACTTTATGGTGTTCTTTTACTATTGAGATTTCAGGTAGTTAACTGCTGTATTTCCTTACAACCCAAAATGCAAGTGCAGTAATGATCTCCATGTGCTTCAATAAAGGCACGTTGGCCTGTGGTTATGTTTTAAATAAGTGCCTACACACACATACTCACAGACAGTCACAAAGTCAGCAGGAATGGCGTTTCATCTTGGTCTCACTGTGGGCAGACTGTGGTTGTGACAAGAAACATACAAAGCTAATTACAGCGTGGCTTAGCAAGGCTCTGTCTTTTGCACTAAAAGGGACAGCTTAAATGCGTTTCACCCATTGTTGGGATGGCTTGAAACAGTGTGCAGTCTTTATATGAATAGGACATTTCAAATTCATGTCATATGAATGTGTGGGTATAGAGGTGATAGGAAGAGAAACATACCAATTTCAGGAACTGGAGTCCTTATACACACTGTTGGGAGTCCTCTTTGGGGCTGGTACCCAAATTGTTCTGTGCTGGATAAAACCAAAGGCTGGGGCACTGGAAAAGCACAATAATAAAAGAGAAACATTCTCAGACAAATGAAGCTTTCAACTTCCAGGAACCTAACCAAACTAGGAAGCCCCCTCAATACATTACCAGTCCTGGCTGGCCAACTTCACCACAGGGACAGAGTCATTCCAAATGACAGCAAGTCCATCTCTCTGCTTTCCCCTCCAGGAATAGGCTGCCAAAAGCAGAAACATCTGCCTTGGGGAAATCTTTGGGCATCATAAAAGTTCCCTGCTCCCCCTTTAACCAGATTTTACTTCTGTGCTGGCACAAGAGGACTGCCAGACACAGCACTTGGGAAACCTACATGCTGTAATGTAATCAGCTGCTCTCACTTCCGGTCCTCTGGAGCCACATCTTTACTAAGACCTCCCCTACTTGCTTCCCTCTCCCCTCTTCCCACAATTAGCTTATCTCATTTCAGGATGGCATCTGGAGTGGGAGCCTTTGGGACAAAGCGGGAGAAAAACAGGAACCAGAACTAGATTAGGTTTTGAGAGCTTATCCCACTATATAAAATCCTGGATATGCCATTAAAATTTTTTTTTTCAACGTTTTTTATTTATTTTTGGGACAGAGAGAGACAGAGCATGAACGGGGGAGGGGCAGAGAGAGAGGGAGACACAGAATCAGAAACAGGCTCCAGGCTCCGAGCCATCAGCCCAGAGCCTGACGCAGGGCTCGAACTCACGGACCGCGAGATCGTGACCTGGCTGAAGTCGGACGCTTAACCGACTGCGCCACCCAGGCGCCCCTGGATATGCCATTTAAAAATAATCATCATAAGGGATCTATTCAGTGATTACAATACTAGTTTTCAGTTTTTCCCTGAAAAAGAAGAAAGAGAACATGGCGAAGCCACGCAAATGTCCTTGTGACCTTCTGCTCAGAAGTAGCATGTATCACGCCGGTCATATTTCATTAGCCAAAGAAAGTTATATGACCAGGTCTGATATCAATAGGGTGAAGAAGTATAATTCTGCCCCAAAGAGAAGCAGCGAGGTATTTTGAACAATATTACAATATTGCAGTCATACTCCAATTATCAAACACATTTAAAAAAAATTTTTTTAATGTTTATTTTTGAAAGAGAGAGAGAGAGAGAGCACGAGCGGGGGAGGTGCAGAAAGAGAGGGAGACACAGAATCCGAAGCAGACTCCAGGCTCCTCAGCTGTCAGCACAGAACCCGACACAAGGCTCAAACTCACGAGCCGTGAGATCATGACCTGAGCTGAAGTCGGACGCTTAACCGCCTGAGCCACCCAGACACTCTTCAAACAAATATTTGAAGCTTAAAGTTTAGAAATTAATGAAAGTGAAAAAGGAAAGTTATAGGGAATAAAAATAAGATCTTGGTCAAACTTGAGTAGCTAAAGAGAATTGAATGTCTGATTATAACAAAGGCTGAGCAAAGGTCCACATCTGATGAATTGCTTAGAGTGTTTTACAAATGACCTGTACAGAATCTGGCAGAACTGACCATCTAGAACTTAGAACTAAGGTGCTCTAAAGAAGTGAGATTCAGGTAAAGTACTCACCGCCGTGTGGGTGCAGAATAAGAAAAACTAGAATCATTTGCTAATATTGGAAGAAAAGCTCTGCATTTTCTGACAAACACAGTTCATCAATATGGTTCCCTCTATAACAAAAGACATCCGGGCCCAAATGGTGGTTCCCAGCAGTTTGGTGGTAGATGTGGCCCTGAAATAAGTGTGTGGCCTGGAAAGAAGAAACATAATTTTAATGGGGCCAGTCCCAAAGCACAGGCAGCTCTGAGAGCTAGGATGTCTTGGACGATCACTTCTACTCAGCCAGTAGCCTGGTAATGGAATCTTCTTTCAAGACCAATGAAGAGCTGAAAGGTTCCTACCCATTTGCTTAAGCCTCACTCAGCTAACTAACAGCTCTGAGCAGGCTGCATCTCCTCTGTCCACCATCACCAGTGCCCCTCAGCTAGTTGATAAGAGAGAACTCTGGCTCAAAAGGCAAATGTTTCCACACCTGCTTCCACATTTGCCTGGATTGCAGTGAGTGCAGTCAGCTCAGAAGCCAGCCTAAATTGTTTGCCTCTGCGTCTAAGTTTTTGGCTTTGCCTAAACACAAATCTGTACTCCAGTAAAATCCTACTGAGGCCCAGCTTCAGGCTGTCACACAGATCCACTGATCCCTGGATGGCAGCCTGAGTGAATGGCAGTTCATGACCCTATGAACTCTCACACCCAGAAACATTCAACTCAGTTGCACACTCACTGACAAGCAGGTGGAATCCTGGTTGCAGGCTATTCACATAACAGCACCTGCCATTAACTGGAAGCCATGTAGCAAGCCTGCGCTGACATGCTCTCAGTGGCTCTTTGCCCTCTCCCCATCTGAGACATGAGGATGATTAATTGGAAACATTCCTGTTAGAAACCTACCATCTTGCAGCGCCTGACTATTCCTTTGCATGCATTAATTCCACATCCATGGATTAATGTTAGATTCTTTATGGGGGGAACTGATTTTGAGGATAAGGTCTAAAGCTGCCTTGAGGAAAGACGAAGCTCATGAGATGTACGGGTATGAAAGAACTGGATCATATACCAGACCAGGAGAATGGTTTCAAGCTGAAATGTTTCTAAGGTTAACTGAAGGACTGTGTCGCCTCAAGATGAGGGGATACACAGTGGTGGATATGCAGTCATGCCAGCTACCCTATGCTGTGGAAAGCCATAGGGGTCCACTGTTTTTATCTTTTAAATACTTATCTACTCAGTACTTTTCTCCCCAAATATACCCTGCCTTCTGGAAAGAGTTAAACTCCAACGGCCACAAGAGTGGGAACATGTTTGGCCTAATCATAGTAACATATACACTTACTTTCAAGATGTGGACAGATAATCCAACTGGGACTAACTGGAATCCTTCCATGAGATTTTTAAATGATAACTTGCCTCTTGGATCAATGAAACTGGTGGTACCACATTTGGGCACCTTGACAGGAAGACTGTGATCATGGTATTTCCTTGGGGGATGATGGTGGGGATCAGTGAAGTAGGCACAGGACTAATATGTCCAGTACAGTTCTGAAGATAGAAAGAAAGAAGAAGCAAGGACCATATCTTACTGTTACTTGCATCCCCAATGCTTATATGGTGCTACATATATGTTTGATGAATGGATAAATTGCATGAATGAACATGTGAGGCAATAAATGAAATTAACGAAGCAGAAGCAAGTGCTATTCAGAAGACAATTAGTCTAACACCAGGACAAGAAGGAATTGGGACACCACTCAGCAGCCCTCTAGGACCAGAGCTGTTCCTGGCACAATCTTGTGTTCCTGGCCTCCAGACCCTCCCCTTGCAGGCTGCCTTCTTGGAAAGTGAGCAAGGAAAACCCTGTGTGCCAGGTGTTTCACCCAGAACCTTCCTCTGGCAATGAAAACTACCCCCATGTCAATGACAGGGGTTTGACCCAAAAGGCCTCTGGAATAGGAGAGGACTTTAATTGTACTCTCTAATTAATCTTGGGTTTGACAAGAGTAGCTGAGAGCATCAAAAGTCTGTCATCAACCAGATGCTTCTCCTGAGCTCTAACAACTAACAAAGTGGTCAACTATGTTAAGGAACAAGAAACCATAAAATTATTTAACAGTCCAGTGCCCTTGTCAGAGAGATATGGATTGCAAGGTACTGGATGTACACCCAGAAGGTGAGTTTGAGTTTGAGTTTGACCTGGAACAAGTCATTTGACCTGTAAGGCCCTCCTTTTGCTTTAAGATAAAGATAATCCCTTCTGTCCTCCCCATACCTCATTTGTAGGGAAGACCACTTTAGTCGACATTTATGAAAAGAGTTTGTAAATGGGTGAAACACGGGTATGAGAGATTATTAACTAGCATCACCAAGCAATTAATAAAAAATGGACTGGTGGTAGGAAAATCTGGAGGTAAAAAGGTCAGTTAGGAGGCTGCAGGTCGCCACCTCTAAGCAACACTAACTTGAGCCAAGGCAGAAGTAATGGGAATCTGAAAGGGGGCAGGATCTCTCCCTTAATTTCCTGCCCATAAGGAGCATCTAAGTTGTTTAATAAATCAATAAATAAATGAAGCATAATCAGCAATCCTTTGTAATGAAACCATTTTACTGGGGCGCCTGGGTGACTCCGTCAGTTAAGCATCCAACTCTTGATTTCAGCTCAGGTCATGATCTCATGGTTTGTGAGTTCAAGCCCCTCATCGGGCTCCAAGCTGGCAGTGTGGAGCCTGCTTGGGATTCCCTCTTTGTCCCTCCCCTGCTTGTTCTCACTCTCTCTCTAAAATAAATAAATAAAATTTAAAAAAAAAAAAGAAAGAAACCATCTTACTTATCAAAACACTACCTGTTACAGTAATTTCTAAATTCTGAATTTCACTCCTTTTGTAACACCAATGAGTTTGGAATGTGTTTTATTATTGCATTTATCACCCTGATTTAATGTATTTGTTAAATTTTACATCTCCTCTTCTAGACTTGAATCCCTACAGGGCAAGGGCCATGTTTTATTAATACTTGAAATCTCTCGTGGTGCCTAGCACCCTGCTTAATGCAGTGTTCGAAGGATGAATGAATGATTAATCAGATCACTGTGGATGAATTATTGCAACTCATCACAATAATCTTGCAAGGCAGGTATTTTCACTCCCATTTTGCAGAGGAAGAAACTAAGACTTAGAGGTTAAGTAAATAAGTTACCCTAAGTCCCACAGCTGGTACAGTCTGGATTCAAACGGCCTGCTCTCGAGCCCACACCACCTCTGCCTGTTTCCTCAGTGCCCAGCTAATAATAACAGCTCTGGAGGGGGTGTGTCCTTGTGATTTTGCATTCATTTTCTAGCTGCTGAACTCCTATCCAACCCTGTACTTGCCTTGGTTGGACATACATTTTCTTTGGGGAGAAGTGAAAGGTCCGCTGGGAGTGAGGCACTATCGTGAAGACCATGGGAAGGACTGAGTTTATAAGTCGTCTTCTGAGAATGAGCAGCTTCTTCGGGGCCAAGATTCTCAAGGATAAAGCCTGATACAAACTTTTAAACAAAACTAAGGGAAGTGGGCACTGTACTGAACTTGAGGAAACCTGGAACGCCCCACCTTGTCCTGTGGGGTCTTCCCTGTTTGAGGACAAGAAAAACATGGAGAGAATGGCAAGGGACAGGACTCTACAGCTGTCAGCTAGGAAGGTGGCTAGCAAAGATTGTCTGCATAGGAAAGGAGGTTTCTGGTACCACTACTAGTCTAGAATGCACAGTTTTTAAAGGCTGCTTGTTATTGGTAAGGAAACCAAACTAGTCTTATCTGTCATGTCCCTGTTTTGTTTTGTTCACATATCAGAAGCACATCTGAGCTGCCTGGTCCCGCTAATACACTGATGCTCAAATATGTTCTTCTAATAGGGTACCCAGAATTCATAGTTCTACTTATAGAACACCATTAAAAATTGCTCCCTCTCATTGTAAATTTCATCATACAAACCAGTGACAATTTTACTGAATCAAGTGGTACCAGGCACTAGAGATTAAAGGGTATTTAACTAAACTCAGAGAGTACAGAAGAGTATAGAATGTCAATGTAAAAAAGGGTATAAAATGTAAAATGTATAAAATGCAAATGTGTCCTTCCTGAACGGATATCCATTTGGCCACCCATCCCACTCCCCCCCACAGAAGGGCACTTTGACAGTTTCTTATGTATCCTTCCAGAAATGTTTCCATGTCCACATAAGCTTGTTTAGAATATGTATATCCTTTTTTAAAAAAAAATAAAGAGTTCATATTATAGATGCACTTTTGTACTTTGATATATCCACAAAATACACGCTATAAACAATATAAACTATTCATTATTAAACAGTTTTGAATGAAATAATAAATGAATTATGAATGAATAAATGAATGATACATACTGTATGCTTTGATATGGTGCTAAAATGATCATCTAGCTATAAACTATACACAGACCTTGCTCTTATTTCCCAATCAGTCCCACTTTCTGGTTTTTGAAAGGTGCCTGCCCTGTCAGTCAAGTAGGAGCATGTGAGCATTGACTTCCACCCCACTTCTTCATCCAGAAATCCCAAACAAATGGGTCTAGGAAAGAGAAGAAGCAGGTTTGGTTTTTCATTGACAACCTAAGCATATATCTCTAAAATCTCACTAATTTACTTGAAACGAGTCTGAGTTACAGGCTAATTTTTTTTTTTAATTTTTTAATGTTTATTTATTTTGAGAGAGAGAGAGTGCATGCACTCATGAGCAAGCAGAGGAGCGGCAGAGAGGGAGGGAAACATACAATCCCAAGCAGGCTCCCTGCTGTGAGTGCAGAGCCCAACAATGGACTCAAACTCATGAACCAAGAGAGAATGATCTGAGCTGAAATCAAGAGTCAAGAGTCTGACGCTTAACGGACTGAACCACTCAGGCATTCCTACAGGATAATTCTATACATAGACTGTCACTGATACTAAAAACATTTTTTTTCTGAATAAAGTTCAGGCCAGGTTCTTAATTAAGGAAAAAGCAAGATTCCTATGCCACTTATTCAGTCCTGTGCATATCAACCTATAGATATTCTGAAGACTTGACATCAGATTCCTATTAATTACCTTAGCAAACACCTGGGCTGCCAAAACAAAGACTACCTTCATTCCAAGCCTGTTAGTGTAAAGGAATGAAATCTGACCACATTCCTGAACTATAGCTCTCAGGGTCTGGAGCCTCTGTACTTCTCTGCTCTAGTCTCTCCACCAAATTCCACACTGGGGGGAGGGTGGTGCATTTGGAGGAGCTGCAGGAAGTGCTAATCTAGGGAGGGTGCTGACCTGCAACCAGTGCTTCCAGGTTGCAATGAGCCATGGAAATCCCTAGAATCTCAACCTGCCTCTGGGACCTCACAGTGGGAAGCCCAACCAAGGCTGACTTCATGGTCTCCTCGTCTTCACCCTTCCCACAGGCAAGCTCCTGACTCCTGCCTGACTCACTCCTCAGTCCCTACCATGACATCCTGCTGGTCAAGCAGCTAAGGTTCCCATCAGGGGTGGCCCTCTGTACCTCCCATTCCAGAGAGTACCCCAGGATGCCAATCTCTACCACCCCATACCACAAAGGGACAAAGATCTTAACCAACTCAAAGGTCCGGGGGTGGGGGGATGGAAACTGGTATCTGGAAGGTTCTTCCCTACCCAACTGAGATCTGTGGGAGTGTGAATGTAGGAGAGCTCACCTTTTCTCCACAAAGGAATCAGACACATAAGCATTAATATCCTGATTCTTTCACCCAATAGACTTACAGCTGATGAGGCTCCTTGACTTCTCTCAGCCTCAGTTTCACAAACAACAGAATGGGAAGGACATCACCTATTTTACGGGACTGTTGTAAGAACTAAGCTACATATAGCCTGGTGGTTCCCAGTGATAGACCATAATGCTAATATCCATTTTTGCAGCTTGGCCTTCATCTTTATAATAGGACCCCTAACCTTGGTTAACCAAGTCTCTCCCCACTGATAAGAATCATTCTTATAATGTATGTGTATCAAGTAAGGAGAAGATATACTGTTTGTACTCCAACTGGGGGCATGTTTGGTTCTTCTTTGTATAAAATACAAGACAAGACTAGTTGGAGTTTCATATGGTTTTTGTCTTGTGCAAACATGCTTAAGCACTATGGATTAAAACAGCAGGGTTTGGGCAACCCCACATGTTAAATGATGTGACAGTTGACCAAGCCATTGCCTTGAACTTTGAAACAGATAAAGAGCCCTAAAGTGACTCCTGGTGATGCCTGAGTTTGCCTCAGCTAACTACTCCATCAATCATGATGCACTTTTCAAGGCATGAGATTAAAGGTTAGTCTCCCTGTTCTCTCCCTTGTAAACAGAAAGATACCCACATACCTACAAAGGGAACTGACCATCCAAGGAGGTGTGTGATAAGTGCCAAAGAGTGGCACAGGCAATACTCTGATAGTATGAGCTGAACATCTTACTACCAAGCACAGAGATTTTAAAATCGGCCCTTCCCCACCACAACTTCTATGTTTTGAGCTGAACTTGAGCTGAGTTTTAGACCTTGAGGTCAGTTATTTATAACCTTGTCTATTTATAATCTTGCCCCTCACTAGAAAGACAACCAAGTTCCTCAAAAGCTTTCCTGATGGCACCTAGCATAATATTTGGAACATAGTACATGCTCAATTAATGATAAAACAAATTCACACTTCAGGCTATAAATTGTCTGATTTTTAGACCAGGCATGCATATTGGGATAGGTAGCAGGTGCCTGCTCTGGGCAATCCTTTTTTTGTTTTTTTTTTTAAGTTTATTTACTTATTGAGAGGGTAGGGGGAGGGGCAGAGAGACAGAGAAAGAGAGAGAGAGAGATAGAGAGAGAGAGAGAATGAGAAAATCCCAAGCAGGCTCTGTACTGTCAGTGCAGAGCTGCTCTGGGCAATTCTAAGGCTATTGTTATTGCTCCCTTTGATATTTCTTTGTAGAAATACAACACAAACATCTGGCAGGGTGTGGATGGGGACAGAAGTGGGGGAGGCCTCTTTGTAAAGGAAACTCAAAGGCTTATAGAGATAGAAGTGAGTCCTGATCCAACTACCGACAGATGTTCTGCAATCGCTCTTGGCTGCTGAAGACTCTGAGAGCTGAAGTTCCCAGGTGGGTGCAAACCTGCCTGAATGTGACCAGGAAGGCCATTCATTAGATCCCGCAAACCATTACCAGAAGCCAGTTTCAGGGTTCCGGGCTGGGGCTGCCTTTCTGGGTACACCACCTGGGCCATGAGGCCTGGAAGATTACCTTGATGGCCACATCAATTTGGCAGAAACAAAAAGGCACTGAGATATCAGGCAAGCTGCTATTAGTGTCTGTGTTTGTGATCTTCTGGCACTTGTAGCCCATGCTGGCTGGCTTTCTAGCTTGCCCTGGCACTCAGGCCTGGCATTTCAGAAAGTTCTGGCAGCAGAACCTGCGAAATAGTAACTTTAAAAATTGTGGAGAAAGCTAATGTCGCACTGGCAAAGCTCACCTGGGGCCACCTCCATCTGTCAGCCCCTCTCTTTATGGCTCTCCATTTTACTTTCTCTTTAGTGGTCCAAGCCTCTGTTGTCCGTTCCATGCCCTCACTGGGGAGAGGTCTGTGGATGGTCTTCTACTGTCTCCTGGTTTATGACTCCCTCCTCCTTACAGTTTGACAGCTGGGCAAGACAGCTGAAGTAATTCCCATAAGGGTTGTCAGCTAAGACTGGAGTGGAGAGGAAATGGTTTAGAATGCAGTGCACATACCAAACTCCCTACCACAGATGGGTAGAGGGGCCTGGGCAGAACATGAGATGTTCACAACGGGGCAGCAGGAGTGATCTCAGGTCTCTTCTGTAGTCCAAGGCAGACTGAACAGAGATAGTTGTGCCATATAGGGCCTCTCTTGTTACCCTCTGGGCGTCAGCTGCAGTTCTTTAGTTGCAAGCAACAGAAACAAAGTATGTTAAGTTTTAAAAAAGGGATTTGCTGAAAGGGTACAGGGTAGCTCACAAAGCAGAAGAGGTTGATTAGCTTAGTCTTAGAAAGGACAGAAAAAGGGAAGGTCTTGGGATCAAGGTAACCAGACATAAGCACATATTAATCCCTTCAGAACATTTTTGTACCAGCTGCAAGCTGTTCAACTTTACTGGTGAATCTTATTGGCTTTCCTTGGATCAAGTGACCTAAACAAAGCCAATCAGGTTGGCCTACTTTGATTGACAAGGAGCTCACTTGTGAGAGACACAGTAATGAAGAGACCTACCAAGACCTCTCAGAGCACAGGGGAGGGCTTGTCCTCAAAGGGAGCTTTTCCAGGAGAAAGTTGGTCAACTACTGGGTGGCCCAAAGCAACAGGTGTCCATCACTCAAACCCAAAGAATCCCTTTCTCTTCACTCCCACATTTGCTCTAACTTGCCACCAAATGGATTTTACTGTGAGAAATATGGTGGAGGAGGTAAGGGAGTCAAGGACAGGAAAGCACCCATTACTGTTGGCAAGTCCAATAAACTTTGACAGGGGAGTCTTGGAACTGTTTCTACTTCCTTGAAAACCTGAATCAAAGTTCATTCATCCAAGCCAGAAACTTGGGGGAAACCCAGATGCTTCCATCTTCTTTCCTCTTCCCTCCAAATCAAATTGGGTACCAAGTTCTTTCACTTTATGCCCTGAACATTTCTCATCTCTACACAACTCTTCAGGCCTCCAGCCTCTCATCTGCCCAGGGCCAGAGCCTCCTAATCCATCACCTTGCCTCCAGGATGCTTCCTCTAATACTCTCTCATGCTGCAGCCAGAGAGATCTCTTGGGAACCCAAATCTGATCATGTCTCTCCTTCTCAGGGGCTTCCATTGCATTCAGGAAAGACTTGGCACACACACACAGGGTCCCTTGATTAGTCTCCAGCTTACTTCTTCAGCCTTCTTGTAAGTTTCTCCTTTCTTCACAACTTTCACATGAAGTTTCTTGAAGCACTATTAGTGTTGGCTAATTGTTTGCATTGAAGAGGTGGATAAAAGAGTTATCTTCTCACATTGCCTAGATTTTAAGGGACTGAATTGTGTCCCTCGAAATTCATATGCTGAAGCCCCAATCCCCTGTGTGACTGTATTTGAAGAAAAGGCCTATAAGGAGGTAATAAAGATTAAGTGAGATCATAAGGGTAAGACCCTAAAATAATAGGATTTGTGTCCTTATAAGATGAGGGGGGCCAGAACTCTCTCTGTCACGCGAGAACACAGTAAGAAGGAGGCAGTCTGCAAGCCAGGAAGAAAGCTCTCATCACAAATTGACCCTGCCAGACTTTGATCTGGGACTTCTAGCCTCCAGAATTGTGAGAAAGAAATTTCTGTTATTTTAGCCACCCAGTCTGTGAGATTTTGTCATGGCAGCCAGAGCTAAGGGGCAAATTGTGAAAGAATCCATGTAAACCTTGACATCTCTTTGAAGTCTTGTTTTTTTTTTAGAATAAGTTTTGGTATTCTTGCATTCTGTCTCATAATAGTCGTATTTATTTTGATATATATATATATATATATATATACATATACACACACACATATATATATTATATATATAAATATATAAAAATATACATATATATATATATATATAGTTTTAAGACATATGCAGTGAATCAGGCCATAGTGATCTGCTGACTTCTAGTATCCCCAGCCCACCACACCCCATTCCACCAGCAGTTTCAAAGCCCACATCAGCTGTTCTCCTCAAAGCTTTTGCACACTTTGTTTTCTGCTAGAACATGCTCTCCCCACTCTCTTTTGCCCAACTGGTGAACTCTTTAAAGCAAAACTTAGTTGTTGCTTCTGCTTTTAAAATATTCCTGGCATCACACCTCAACGTGGACATCTTCCTTTGTGCGCTCACTATGCCTTCTGCAGATGTACAGCCCTTTATTACTCGCACGCATGTTCATGTTTGACCCTACATAATTGTAAGGTCCTTGATGGCTGGGAGGAGGTCTGATTTATTGGCATGTCCCCAGGGCCTAGAAGATGGAGAAGCACAAAGTACATGCTTGGTAAATGTGGAAGAATGAATGAGTGAATGAATGAATGAATGAACTCACAAATGAGTTTATAAAGCAGCAGTTATTTCAGTGGGATATTCTTAGGGATAGTGAAAAAATGTGAAATGTCTCACAAAGATGAAACGTGAAGTCTCTGTGGCTAAAGGTGACAGCAGCAACTGGGCTGCTTCACAGAAGTGGGGGGATGGCTCAGAGGGTCTCCTGAGATTTCTGCAACTTGCATTGGTGAGCCTGCTCCCTAAACCCTCGTTGCCTCTCCCACTAAACCCCCTTTCTGAGCTCTCTCTAACGTAGAAGAGCCCCGTAGTTTCTCATGCTTGAATTATCATTTATTTAATTAGGACAGTGGCCTAAAAGCAAGCCCCTCTTTAATCACTCTGCATAGCAATGCCAGGGGTATTCACTCCACCCACAATGCTACCCCAATCCTCCACATATGTGGAGAACTAGGTCGGAGGAATTTAAGCTTTTCTGGTTTCCAGCCTCAATTTATTTCTCCGTAATAGTCAACAAAGTGAACTGGTTCTAGGTATTCCCAGGAGTGAATTCAAGGGATGAAATTCCCGGCCCTCAGAGACTTTCTATCCTTGTAGCCTTATCTACCCCACCTCCCTTCACCTTCCTTCCTCACCTGCTCCCCATTACCTGAACATACCTCTTCATTCCCATTTCCTTGCCTTTGCATAGGAGTGTATATTTTCCACTACTAGAATGTACTACCTGAAGGCCAAAATGGGTTTCTGTCTCCTACTGGGTCTTGCTCAGTGCTCTGCACAGGGAACTCAAGGAATACTGACCAAAGCAAGGAAGTTAGTTGGCAGGGAACAGCTTTGTGGGGCTCTCCCTGACCTTGCTGGCTTCATTTCCCACTTCCCAAGATCCCCACTTCTTTCTGTGCCTCTGTCTGGGTCCTGCAGGCTGAGGCACTTGTGCTGATCTGTCAGCTTAGGATGATGCCCTGCACCAGGGTGATGGGGGAAGGACCCAAGTCTTGAAGGTGTCAGAAGGCAGCCATTTTCTTTGAAGCTTGATAGAACTGGCTAGGTCTTTCTTTCTTTCTTGATTTCTCCAGAATAGAGAAACATATATATTATATGTATATATGTATATATATATGTATATATATATATATAGTATATATTATATACTACATATATATGTATGTATATGTATATATTATACATATATAATATATATACTACATATATATGTATATGTATACATGTATATGTATATATTATACATATATATGTATATATACATATATATGCACATATACATATATATGTATATGTATATATATAGTTTATCATATACATATGTATGTATATTCAGTGTACATAGTATATACAGTTTCTACACACACACAACATACACATACTCTGAAACATATTCTAACTAGTGGGGATTCTTTTTATTTTTGTGAGTGACAAGGATGTTAGAGCAGAGAGGAAAAATAAAACAGCAAGAGGACCTCCAAAGAGCTGGGTGTCCTCTCAGGAACTGCATTACATATACATGTGTGCACATGTATGCACACACACGCACAGAGGCACACAGGCCAGGGAGCCCACAGTATGCACCGCCACTAGAGTGGAGTCACAACATAGGTCTCATGAACATCATGTCCAGATGGCTTCCCTGGCAGAGCAGAGTCAGACAAAACCTGCTCAGAACACACAGACTGTGCAGGTTGTGTCTCTCCTTCACAGCAGAAGTCATGACCAGCACCATTTCTCACTATCTGTAGCCATTCATACCGCAATCTGCCAGAGGGGAAGAAAGGGAAGCAGTTCACTGACATCATTATCACTTGCTCAGCAATGTGGACTCCTCCTCTAAACTGGCTTTCTTGTCTGCCAAACATGGCAGCCAAGATAGCTCCTGCACTGAGACCAAACCAAAGAAGAGAGGAATTTAAGAAAAAAAGTTAAAATCCTCCTAGACAGCAAAGCCCACAGTGCTCTGGGGCCACATCCAATTAACTTAGAGCCTCTGATGTCAACAGCTTCCAAGGCTGGCATGGTGCATTCACAAACACATTCCAGGAGAGTCAACATGATCTGGTGTTGACACAGGCCCATAACTGTCAGAGGCAGTAATTTTCAATTTATGGATGCCATAAAGCTTTGGCAATATGATTGCTACAATGTGTGGTGTGTTTTTGACAATAAGCAGGAGGTGGGGAGTTGGGAGTACTGGCTCCACATTTGGCCAAGGACATGGGCACATGAGGGCAAATGTGTAGTGACTTCTGCTATTGCAAAGGAACTGCAATAGTAGTTCCAACAATGAATTTAACAATGTTATGTGGTTCTCTACTAGCAAACTCTAGACTTCTGCATCAAACCAAAGGTCATTACTTATTCAAGAAACATTGATCACCACCTATCATGTGCCAGGCAAGTAGTGAAGAATCAGCACAATGGAAGCACAAGAAATGGAGGTAAGTTTACCTCCAGGGGACTCAATAAATGTTAGGTCTCCTTGCTTCCAAGAACCCTCATGGAGGAACAATGAAGGAAGGAAAAAAAGGAAGGATAATGAACACAGTTGTCATCAGCCTTTGCTCCTATCACCTCAGGATTGGAGTGTTCACAGATGCAGGTTTGGGACTGATTCATGTGGGCTGCAATAGCAAGAGTAATTCGTTCACTGTCTGAGACCCAAAGACAATAATGGGCCTGATTATTGACCAAAATAAAACATAACCAAAAATATTCGTCATTTATTATCACTTATAGACCAAGGCCAACACTTGGAGGTCCTCAGAGTCTAGGATTTGAAAGCCCAGGCAATGTGGTCCCAAGCTGGTATAGAAGAGTACCTGGGGTTTTTGTGTGTGTGTATGCATGTGCACATGTGTGCATATGCCCACATGCTGGTCTGAATCTCTCCAAATAGACCCCTATGGTTCTACAAAGCAGAGGTAGCCAGGTGATTGAGAGCTATGCAATCAGCAAACACTTTCTAAACACATAAAGGGTGCCAAGCTGAAACAGAGGGGCTAAAGGGCAAACTGTGTGGCTCTCAGAAGTTAGTGTACATGTGCTTAAAAATAGAGAGGAGAGAACTTAGACTGATATTCACACACTCATTTTTAGGCTATTCCAAGCAGGAAAGGCTTTTATCTTTAACAAAAAAAGAAAAAGAATAAAGGTTACCACTACCTATCAGAATGGCTAAAATCCAAAATACTGACAACACCAAGGAAATGGAGCAGCAGGAATTCTCATACACTGTTGCTGGGGATGCAAAATGGCACAGCCACTCTGGAAGACGGTTTCTTATAAAACTAACCATACTCTTACTATACATTCCAGTATTTGGAATATATATTCCAGTATTCTTGGTATTTACCCAGAGGAGTTGAAAACAAAAACCTGAACACAGATGTTTTTAAGGCAGCTTTATTAATAATTACCAAAACTTAGAAGCAACCAAGATGTCCTTCAGTAGGTGAATGGATAAATAAACTATGGTACATCCAGGCAAGAGAAATATTATTCAGCAGTAAAAAGAAATGAGCTATCAAGCCATAAAAAAGACATGGAAGAAACTTAAATTCATATTACTAAGTGAAAGAAGCCAATCTGAAAAGGCTACATGTTATATGATTCCAACTATATGACATTCTGTAAAAGGTAAAATTATGGGGGCAGTAAAAAGATCAGTGGCTGTCAAGGGCTTAGGGAGGGATGAATATGTGTAACAAGAGATTTTTAGGGCAGTGAAATTATTCTGTACAATATCATAATGGTGGATACATGTCTTCATGCATTTGTCAAAAGCCATAGAAGGTACAACACCAAGAGTGAATTCTAATGTAAACTACGAGCTTTGATTGATAACGATATGCCAATGTTGGTTCACTGACTGTAACAAATGTACCATTCTGCTGAGAGATGTTTGTGGTGGGGGAGGCTGCTGGTCGGCAGGGAAGGGAGTAAATGAGAACTCTCTATACTTTCTATTCAATTTTGCTCAATTTTTGTGAACCTAAAACTCTAAAGAATAAAGCCACAAACAAATGAATAAATAAGAGAAAATGGCATTCCAACCTGTGAACACTTGAAGAAAGGAGTGGATCTGATAGGTAAGTTTCTCAGCTAAGGCCCTGATCAGATTTCTTAGGTTCTTTTTGACATGGAAATATTGTACATTTTTAGAAGTTTATTTGTTTATTCTGAAAGAGAGAGAGAGCAAGTGAGAATGAACAGAGGGAGGGATAAAGAGAGAGGGAGACAGATAATCTCAAACAGGCTCTGCGCTGTCAGCACAGAGCCTGATTTGGGCCTCAAACCCACAAACCATGAGGTCATGACCCGAGCTGAAATCACAAGCTGAACGCTTAACTAACTGAGCCACCCAGGTGCCCCAGAAATATTTTACATTTTTATGCTATTATTTATTCTGTATGTGAGTATATAGCCATATTTAGAACTGGGACAGTGGCTCCAATGAACTTGTATCCAGCCCTAGGAGTTGGGCCATTACTTCCAACCCAGGAGCCAGAGGAAGTCTACACAGGGGAGCTGGTGCAGACAAGAGCTCCCAGTGTTCCACTGCCATGAAGAATTATGTCTAAGAGTGAGAATGCTTGTGGCACCTGGGTAGCTCAGTCGGTTAAGCATTGGACTCTTGATTTCAGTTCAGGTCATGATCTCACAGTCCTGAGATTGAGCCCTGTGTCGGGCTCTGTGCTGAGTGTGGAGCCTGCTTGGGATTCTCTTTCTCCTTCTCTCTCTCCCCTTCATCTCCCCTGCTTACACTCACACTCATGCTCTGTCTCAAAATAAATAAATAAACATTTTTAAAAATCTTTAAAAAAGAGAGTAAGTGATGCTTGACCAAGCACAGGAACAGTAACATGGCTGTGATATATTAAGTGAAAAAAAAGTATTTTGCAAAAGAGCATAAATGGGATGGTCCCAATTCTATTCAATCTTAGACAAAAGACATACGCGCCGTTAACAGTAGTTGTCTCAGGATGACAAGCTAATGTGTGATTTTTATGTTCTGCTTTATGTATCTCTATATTCTAAATTTTCTATAATAGAGATGTATTATTTTTAAATCAAAGACATAAGAGAGAATGATCTTCCATCAACAGAGTTGCCATCGAAGGTCTGGGTTTATCAAGATGAAAAATGACCAGCTGGTAAACCTCCCTAACATCTGACCCAGAGTGAGCTTCTGAAGAATGGTTGGGGGACATCTGGGTTAAAATTAAAACTGTGCACATGAGAACATAAAACCATGTGCTGTTTTTAAGTTGTTTTTAAGTCAATCACTTGGGCCATAGCACTAAGGATCTGCTCAGTTCTTGTCCACTCCCAGGAGAAAAGAATCAAAAGAGCACAAGTATTTGAACATGGCAGGTTTTCCCATCAAGGCTCAACCTCTTCATGCATGGAAAGAAAAGGCTCTTTCCAAACCTGTAAAGGGCAAGCATGGTAGTGTCTGCAGCCCTAAAACAGATATAAATAAGACAACTGGAGTCATGGGCCTGAGGGTTCAAATCTTAATAGGTTGAGAGTAGGGAGGTGGGGAAAGGAGACAGAAATTAAATAAACCTGAACCACAGCCAGAAATCAAACCCAACACCTTCTACTTGATGTGATGGCTCTTCCAGGAGCCTGTTAACACCTCATAACTTAACTGACACCCACAAAAGAGACCCTCCCACAGCGGGAACATATGACAATCCACACACCCAGAAGTGATCGCAGTCTCTGGAGCAGAACAGACAATTCTTCCCAGAAAGGCTCAGCAGTGAAGAAGTAAAAGAATATAGGGACATTTTTTTAATGTCCCTCAACATTCCTGGGTGTGATTTGTCCATTCAAATCCTGGGAATGCACATTTTTGTATTTCGGTGAAGAGCTCCTCTTTGATATGTGAGATAGTAGGTTTCTAAATCCCACCTGGGAGGCTAGATGAGAACTTGAGGATGGGCTGTGAGTTCCTACCAAGAGCTGCTGGGCCACTGAGGTGCTGTCACCTTGGGTACCTTTAACATAATAAGAAACATCCTGAATCAAGGTCACAGCGGAGGTCAGGGGCTCAGCTGAAGGTCAGATCTGCAAAGTCAAGCAGGTGTCATTCCGAACCTGGGCCTTAAAAAAAAATTAGAGTTGAAAAATTCTCAGAAGTATTATGAATTGATAGATACCTCATTAGGGATTAGAGAAGTAGGGTTAGGATTAAGTATGTGTTATAAAACATTAAGTGGCCTTTCTAGATTTTTATGATGTATGAATAACATTGATATTCACATTTCCATTATCCTTCACAACAAAGCTATATGGTAAGTAATATTGTCATTACCATTTTATATGAAGAAACTAAGCCTCAGAGAAAATGCCTTGCCCAAGATGGTAAGCTAGTAAATGACAGATCTAGATTTGAACCCAGATCTGCTCTCTCAGCACTGTCCACTCTGCCTACCCTACAGCAGCTAGCAGAGGACTACAAAAGAACTTCCAAGCAGGACTTGGAATAGGAGCCTGGACAATCTGAGAGCCCTTCCAGAACAGGGATCATGCCCTATGTACTTTTGTCTCAGGGGTTGGTATATGGAACACTGTCATCACATATGGTGAATGACAAAGGAAGAGCAGTCAGGAAGATTTGAGGCACCCAGAGGGACTCAGGGCCAGTTCAGAGACTGATGGCTTTGGGCAATTCGGTGTCTCATGATGGGCTTCATCAGAAGGGAAAGCGATGAAACTTCTTAGAGCACCTCTAAGAGTAGACATGGTATAGTGACTGCAGCTCTGGGCATCTGTGAACCTCCCTCCCTGACCTCTGCAGACTTTCAGAAACAATTTTTGGGCCACTTCTAAGGTCCAATCTTTCAGCTACTGAATACTGAAGCAGGTGACATTTAAATTATTTTGTGTTTAAAGATAAGATCATACCTGTTTTTGAACTTATCAATCTAGAGTAGATATTTCTGTAAATCAATAAGTATATAGATCTTTATCACCATGGTTAACAGTTGTATTGTGCTCCACAATGTACAAGAAAGAACACAATACCTTATTTAACTGACACTCCATTGATGGTCATTTATGTTACTTCCATTTTTTGCTACTATAACCATGTTGCCGTGAACATCCTTGCAAAGATAGTTTCTGAACTTAATAAAGAGGATTGGATGGTCAAAAGAGAAAAAGTGACTTTCAGCCTGGGGAGGAAGATTATGTTCCAGGCTTCCTGGCACATATGGAATTTGAGCTGGACTTGGTGGTCAGATAAAACTTATGAGGTGAGGATGGGGAAAAAGGCAATCCAAGTAGACGACTGACCTAGGGCAAAGGCAGAGAGCTGGAAAAGCATGGATTGTGCGTGGGGAAAGAGAACATCGTACAATGAGCTTAGAGCACAGAGGAGATGAAACAGAGGGGCTGGAAATAAGATTCCCAGGTAGGTTTGGACAAGACTGAGGAAGGCTTTGACTG
Source organism: Herpailurus yagouaroundi (assembly GCF_014898765.1). Taxonomy (NCBI): domain Eukaryota; kingdom Metazoa; phylum Chordata; class Mammalia; order Carnivora; family Felidae; genus Herpailurus; species Herpailurus yagouaroundi. Next base: position 58,242,144 of record NW_024412395.1, on the reverse strand, counting down.
AAAGAGAAAGGGATCTACTATTGTAGATCAACAAGATGGTTTCATGTTGACCCATTCATGTTAGATATCATCTTTCCGGGCCTTAGTGCTAAATGGGTAACTCAAAGTCAATTCTCCTGTTAATGGTAATAAAGGAAAAAGAATGCCTTTGATACCAGATTGGAAGATTGGAAAAGAAACTTCACAGAATCAGAAGTTCTGTGAGATATGCATGGAATCACTTAACATGCAGTAAGTGTTCAACTAAAGGTTAATTATTAGTATGCATAACCACAAGAAGAGGTCATTTTGAAATTCTGGGATTATGCAGTTAGAAACTTAGCTTTTTTCATGTTGACTTTGTTCTCCCTGCATTTGTGTTTTTAGTTTCCAATAAAGTTGCAGGGGGAGAAGGCAAGCTTGCTTCAAGGAGAGAAAAGGAGAAACCCCACACATTCAAGAGGCTACTGGAACTAGTTTTCAGATTGCTTTATGTCTTTAGTATTCAAATCCCCACTACCTGATCATCAAATTCATTGCAGTGTAAACGGGTCTATGATTTTTTTCTGTGTTTGGAGTTTATATTAGAAATTAAGATTTACTGCATCTGCAGACCATTTTTAGCCTTTTTATGAAAAAAGTGGAGGCAATAGAGACCCACTTGTCCAATGTGTCATTTTAAACACAGTGGGCAAAGCGGAGGGTGGCAGCTTTATTTATCACCACATGCTCACTGGAGTGCTGGTAAATGGAATTGCTTGCTCTGCCAAGCACACAGGGAATAAGCACAGCAGTGAGGCTGGGTTTTTACAGCAGCTCTGTGATCTTGAATTACGAAAGGATTAGACAAGGTTTGAGAGAAGGGAGGCTCTGTTGTTTTTCTTCCCTCTTTTGTGAAGATTTGAGGGTGAGGAAAAGCCTAGAATAAAGATAATAAAAAAAAGCCCACCAGATGATGCTCATTGGAAAATGGGTTGGGAGATTTCAGATTGATTCCCTCTGGTGATTTGCCAAGTCAGAAATCATGATGCAAATAATGACTTCTCTCTCTGGAGTGAGGAATTCATTAGTGTTAGACCTAAAGTCCTGCTGGGGCCCTGAAGCACTTGCTTTCACAGCCAACCTTACAGGCCACACAGTATTCCATTCCATGAATTTGAGAGTTGAAGCCCGTGTCTGTTTAATGACATTACTGATAAGTGAACTGTATTTTTTGGAGATGCTTATCTTTTCTCTTTGCTGCCAAACTGTGTCAAATCCAACTGACCTGCAAGCCAATAGCATTTGGATGTTTTCTTCATGAAAGATGTTATAGATGCCACTAGTACCATTTCTAGGCCAATCCTTTTCTTCTCTCTGCCTGCTTAACCTTTAGAGCATGCTCCCAGGTTCCTCTCTGATCTTCCCATCATCCTTGGGTGCTACCGCAAGGCATGTGCCTGACAGAAGCCATCTTCCCAGAAACCTTATTCAAAGGCTTCAGTGTAATGGGAGGCTCTCTCCTTGCAGATCCAACCTTAGCTTATCTCTCAATCCTCATCGGCAGCCACCAAACTCCTTGAACAAGTCATGCTCTACCTTATTTCTGGGCCTTTGCAAAGACTGGTCACTTGGGAAGAAATACCCATATGTTAAGGTCAGCAAAGGCTGTCATAACCAAATACCATAGACTGGGCAGCTTAAACAGACATTTATATCTCACAGTTCTGGAGGCTGGAAGTTCATGATCAGGGTGCCAGCATGGTCAAGTTCTGATAAGGACTCTTTTCTTGGCTTGCAGACGGCTGCCTTCTCACTATGTCCTTACAAGGTGTAGAGAAATCGCTTTCTCCTCCTCTTATAAGGAAAGTAATCCCACCCGGAGGGTCCTCCCCTCATTACCTCATCCAACTCTACCTCCCAAAGGCTCTGTCTCCAAATACCTTCACGTTGGGTCTTAGGGCTTCAACCTATGTGTGTTGCAGGGACACAAACATTCAGTTCCTAACACCATTCCACTATCAAATAGGCTTTGCTTCAGGACTTCACTTAAATGCTACCTCTGCTGGGAGTATTTCCCAAAATGCCCAAGGCTATATTCTCGTACATCATCCTGTGTTTATCATGGTACTTCTTACACTGTAAGGCAACTGGTATACCTATAGGTCTTCTCCTGCCAGGCTGAACTCCTTGAGGGCAGAAACTGAGTATTATTCACTGATGGATCCCTACTACTCAACATAATAACATGCATACAGTAAGCATTTTAACACCTGTTGCCTGACTGCATTAGTCAGGATCATACTAATTGTTTCAAACAACAATAAAATGTAGGACAAAGAAGTGTATTCCTCGTACATATAACAGTCCAGTGCAGTTGTTTGGCAAGAAGCATTCCATGGGGTGATTCAGGAACTCAGGCTCCTTCCACCTGTGGCTCCACCAACCCCTAACTAAGGCTTTAGAGTGCTATTCTAGTCAGCAGATGGGAAAGAAAGGATGGAAACAACATACCTCTTGCCTAATCACTTCTGCCTGGAAGTGACATGCTTCTCTTCCAATCACATCCCATTGGTAACAAGTGGCTCCAGCCATATACAAGAGGGGAGAGGGCAAGGGGAGCAGACTGATAAATATGGTCTCTGATGGGCAGTTGCTTCCAAACAATCACTCCTTATTACGGAATGAATGAATAAATGAACAAACAAATGAATGACATCAAAGACACAGTACAATGGAAAGAACACATGAATGTTGGGACCAGGAGGCAATATATTAAATCATCCAACAACCTGATTTTATAGGAGAAGCAAGAGATTCAGAGGAAATGACTGGCCCCAAACTGTTTAGTGGAAGACCTGGGGTTTGAATTCAGGTAATCTTGGTTCTTGCCCTAGTTTATTGAATGGAAAAGCCACCCTCCCCCACCCCCCACCTCTCTGAACTTCAGCTTTGTCATCTGTAAAATAGTATTGTGCTAAATGCTTCCTAAGATCCAGTCCAGAAAAGAGGCCACAACCAAGATCTTGAAGGTTTGTTCTGAGAATGGTATAGTTCAGGTCCCTGGGATCACACTTGACAGCCAAGAAGTAAAAATGTGATCTGTTGATTGGTTGTTTGACTGAATATCCTCTGTTGATCAGAAATAATCCTTCAATGAAATGAACTACATTGTGAAGGTATTTAGAACAGGGTGACAGAACACTATCCTCATACCTTTATTCATCCATAATTAGCCTGGATTTGCACCTGAGGTCAGTTGAGCATGGCCTGAAGGTCTGTGCCACTCCTCAGGCAGACCTTAGACCATCACACAGTGAGAATGAGAGTGAGACTGTTTCTCAGTTATTTGAGATGAGAATTTGACATCTGATGGTATTCTGATTCTTAACAGCAATCGTGTTCTTTCTTTGTAAACATTTCTAACCATGCATTTCATGCTATTCAGATGTGCTCTAAATCTCAAATTTTAAAACAACTGGGTAGAAAAGATAAAAGAGGACTGAAAAGCATGCTAACTTCATTAGGAGCCTATTTTAGGAAATAAAAATAATAAACTTGAATGACAGTTTTCAAAATGAAGTTCAAATGGGGATAAACTCAACTAATCATTTCTGAGAAGTTACTGTGAAACTTCAAATGTTTCTTAGCCCCAAGACTTCCTTTTAGCTATAATGACTTCCTAGACTCTCATTTAGCTAAATGACTTAGGCTTAAATTCTCAAAGTGCAAATCAGTAAGAAAGTGTCCTAGAACTCTTACAAGTTTTTATTTTCGTTTAGACCATTACATTGCCTCCGGGGAAAATAAAAGGCATCCCCAAAGTTCTGAAACTTTGTATTCCCATGCATATGATTCAATAAACATGATCACAGCCTCCTTTATACCTGCCAAACTCCAGGTCCTCTCACTGTGAAATCCTGTTCTGACTTATATGCCTTACCTCCTGTCTTATTACCCTCCATATATCCCTTGGGAAGAATATCCCCTTCCTGAGGTTGGCAAAAGGGTAGCATAGAAATTATGCTGCTTTGAGGGTTTCCGGCAAAGCACTTCCTAGGCTCAACTTCACGAGGGAGGCCTCCCCACCTTCCCCCAGCCCCACCACTGCCATTTCACACAATGTACCTTCCACCCCAAATCTGGAGCACTGATCTATAAAGAAGAAAGGGAAAAGAAAGCTGTCTAAAGAGTCTTAATTCTTCTTCATGGAATAAAGCAACATGTTACTGTGGCTTTTGACCTCCAGGGGTTGGATTAGACGATTTTCCACATGGTTTATTGTGAAGGGTTTTATTGCACATTCACCTCACAGATCCCCCCAACAATTTAATTGCCATAAAAAATAGCTAACATATGTGGCAGGTTTTAAAAATGTCCGCCCGCCAAATGGATTTGCTTTCCATGCGGCCACCCAGCGCTGGCAGCTTTTCCTCCACGCACCTCACTAAGGTTCTAAGCAACAGGGTTAGAGTCACCCGAGGAGCTGTAATGAATGTGGCTCTCAAAAGAGAGGAGACAGACTCCCTGCTCCTATGACCCTCAGAGACATGTCTTGGTTGTCATTTGTCTTTTTCTATGCTGGTGGGAGTTTTGTTTGCTTGTGTTTCCTCTTTGGGAGGTGACTTTTTAAAGAACATTCTGGGAAGGTGCGTAGGGGGATGGGCTAAATAGGTGATGGTATTAAGGAGGGCACTTGTTGGGATGAGCACTGGGTATTGTATGTAAGTGATGAATCACTGGGTTCTACTCTGGAAACCAATACTATACTGTATGTTAACTAACTTGAATTTAAATAAATAAATTGAAAAAAAAAAGAATATTCTCTGTGGAACATCAAAAGTTTGTATAGTCCTTGATTCCATGAACATAGAATAATCTAAAAGGGCCCATGGTCACTGTCTTAGTGGGCTAGTCCATCATATTCTCCCAAGTGTTTTCATTTGTATGCCAGCAACATTACTAACCTATCTGTTAAAAACATAGAGGAAGAAATCTATCATAATCTACTAAAAGTAATGCAATCATTTTCTTAGTAGGAAGTCACATCCCATTAGCTAGTAACAACAATACTAAAAAAAAAACCATGGATGCGGGGCGGCTGGGTGGCTCAGTCAGTTGAGCATCCAACTCTTGATTTCAGCTCAGGTCATGATCTCAAGGTTCCTGAGATCCATGCTGCCAGCACAAAGCCTGCTTGGGATTGTCTCCCTCTCCCTCTCCCTCTCCCTCTGCCTCTCCACCGCTCATGCGCATGTGTGCATGTGCTTAAGTGTGCTCTCTCTCAAAATAAATAAATAAACTTAAAAAAAAAAAAAAAACATGGATGCACTTCTCTTTACATAACAGATGCTACTTCTTAGAGTAAGGCTGCCTTCTGGGAATTCCTTCTAGTTAATTAATGTTCCTCTACAGACCCAATAACCAGGTGTGATTTCTCCCTTGACCTGTCTTGTCACTTGCCATAGTGTCTCCTAGTTATTACTGGGCAATCCAAAAGGCATCTTCATAGAAGTCCTAGAACAAGCCTGTTAACAGCAGTCCCCCATCCTTCTTCAGTCATGGTACCCCCTTCAGCTGCCTATGACCCAGGCTGAAGAGGACACTGCCCATCAGAGGAATGCCATTGTATGTCCCTGGGTGCCAGCAAGATTTCTTAAGCTCCAGGTATGAGAAGAAAGTTGGGGAAGATCAAGCAAGACCTCCTCCTGTCCTATCCCCTCAGACCCTCACCTTATCACCTGTTTCAGGCCCAGTGAAGTCTCTCTTGGGCGACTCCATCAGCTTCTGATCTCAAAATTAATCCAAAGGACAACAGAGGATCTTTCCTTTCTTTATCCTCCTGGCCCAACAGACATTTTTTTAAATCCCCTCCTCTTTCCCCTTTAGTAACAGCATCAGAGAGAGGAATATTGTTTTAGGAGCTAGTAGCAGAATTCATCTGGTGGAGACTTATTTTTTGTATACCAAAACATCTGGATAAGCCACTTTGGCTGTAGCAGATGGGCTACAGATGGTCCATAGGAGATGAGCTGAATGAGACAAGAAGGTGTATAAAGTGAGAAGAAGTTTTGAGTTTCTAGGAGCAGTGCTGGAAGAAGACAGGGCCTGAGAAAGGGGAGAACTAGGAGAAATGAGAAGAGGTGATGTGAAGAGATGACCCAGGAAGAGAGCAGGGAGTCTGTGACTCAAGAGAAGCCAAAGTGAGTGAGAAACCCCCAGTGCAGAATATGAAAGATGGACTTTTTAGAATAGGAATAGCTAATCTTTTCAATATAAAGTTGTTTATTCTGTCATGGACACCAGTCTTATATTAAAAGGAGCTGAATTAAATCCATTCAATGAAACAAGCAGTAGGTTTAAAAATAATGAAGATCATTACTAATTAATGAAGACCATTTTAATTAGCTCAATATATCAAAACATGTCATATATATAGGCACCCAAATAAACTGAAATTCTTTTTTATACACAGCTATATATTGTACCTGGGGTAAGAAATAGGGTTTAACTGCTTCTCTTTAACACAATCGTTCTCACATACATCGCCTTAGCCAATGTTACTCCTACTCAGTACCTAGTGGGAATGGTATGGGGGAGAGGGGAAAGAAAATGAGTGGCTTCCATATTTGTATAGCTATTATATTTAAAGAGAGGATATGCAATGAAAAGCAATAATTCAAAGTCAGTGGGAGTGAAAAATCTGAGTATGAAACATTGGGGGTGGGTTAGTCAGTTGAAATCCAGAATGCCCAGTTAAATTTGAACTTCAAATAAACAGGTGACTTTTCAATATATATCCCAAATATACTTCTCCTTATACTAGATGTCTTGCAGTTTTATTTGCAAAAGCTGGCAAACCTAGAGTAGGGGGATGCTGAATATGTTAGCAGGAAAAACCATTTTAAATGGCACAGAAGAGTATGATTTGGGTACAGTGAACATCTGGGTTAAATAATATTGTATAGTTTCAAAGGTACTGTATTTAGAATCAGGTTCAAAGCCCTTTCACTATGAAACACATAATCTGAATATATCCTTGCAACATCAACACCAGCTATGAGACCATCAAGGAGGTCCTAACATGACTGTCTTACTGATATGTCTAAAAAACAGCTATTTTATCCTTGAAGGGAATTGCTACTTAGACCCTTAAGCTTAAAGAAAAACCAATTCCTAGAGAGGCAAGTCAATAGCCTCTCCTTTGACTTCCTACCTTTAGGATCAACAGAATGAAATGCAGCCTGGGGACCCTACCTACCGAAGACTGCAATTCTCAACTAGCTTAGTCACCAAATAACCAAGTTGGAGGCCCTCTCCCCACTCTCCTACTACCTAGCCTTATCAGGCAACAATCATCACACTATTAAAATGTACAAATTTTGTTTTAAAAAAGATCTAAGCCATCCACAGAGGCAAAGTGAAACAATAGGAAATATTTTCCAATTAAAAAAAGGTTATTACAAAGGTGCTTAATAAAATACAAGGTAAATGCACTTAAATTCATAGCTTAAAGTGAAATGTGGGGAACCTATTTCATTTTTATTAAAGCTGGATTTATTGCTTTGGTTTATTGGTTTATGTTCCCAGAATTTAATTTAGTCTCTAGATGATTTGCCCAAAGGTAAAGCAGATGGGTCAGCTGGGCGTTAGACGATACTAGCCAAGGGGTTGTGGTATAGGTACTACCTCTGGCCCACGCCAGCCACTCCCAAACAAAACGCATTCCAAAAAATCTTTCCAACTCACTCCCAACTTCATCAGGATGAGCTTTTTATAAACATACCTTGCTTTTTACCTTTGCATTGGAACCCTACCTTTCTCTCTCTCATATTTGCAAACTTAAATCCTACCCATCCTTGAAGGCTCCTTGATGGCATCACCCCACTTCCCTAGCCTGTCAGCCCTCAGTGGGGGCTGCACTACTCTAAGGGGGCATTTTGAATATCTGTGGGGATGTTTTTCTGGTGTCGTCATGGCCTAGCATTTATATGTATATTAAACTACATACTGTTTTATAGAAATAATTTTCCTTTTATGTCTTCTTCATATTATAGCAGGAACATTATGTTGGTAGTGTTGATTTAAAAATTAGACATATAAGAAAAAAGTAAAGGACCAAGAGTAGCCATGACACTTCACTTCTGAAAATGGAAAGTACAGAAGGGGTATTTACCCAGCCATATTTGGATTTATGATGGAACTGTAGACAATGATGCATCAGTCCAAAACTTGATAAACTAACAATGGAATAGAATATAGAGCCCCAAAATGGGCCTGTATACATATGGAACTTTGTATACTACAGAGAAGGCATGTCAAATTGAGGTAAATGGAGACAGTGTTCAATAAATGGAGCTGAGACCAAAAGGTTTCCATTTGGAAAAAAATCCGAGTTTCTACCTCACATAATATACAAAAATCAATTCCAGATGCATTAAAATTTTAAATAAAGAAACAAAACTTTAAAAAATATATATGAATAGGGGCAGTTATGTGTCTGACTTTGGCTCAGGTCATGATCTCACAGTTCATGGGCTTGAGCCCCGCATTAGTCTCTGCACTGACAGTGTGGAACCTGCTTTGGATTCTCTCTCCCTCACTCTCTGCCCCTACTGTACTTGTGCTTTTTCTTTCTCTTTCAAAATAAATAAACTTAAAAAAAAAATACATGTGAATATAATGTAGCCATGAAATAAAGAAGCTTTAAAAAGAAGTCATAAAAAGCATTGACTATAAAAGATTAATAAATCTGACTACATTAAACTTAAGTACTATATCTTTTTTAAATTTTTTTTTTGATGTTTAGTTTTGAGAGAGAGAGACAGAGTGTGAGCAGGGGAGGAGAAGAGAGAGAAAGACACACACACAGAATGCAGAGCAGGCTCCAGGCTCTGAGCTGTTAGCACAGTGCCTGATGGGGGGCTCGAACTCACTGACTGTGAGATTATGATTTAAACTGAAGTCAGACGCTTAACTAACTGAGCCACCCAGTCACCCCTAAGTACTTTATCTTAAAGAAAGTGAAAAGTTACAAACTGGGAGAAGAGGCTTGCAACTCATATAACTGATAAAGGATTACTATCATAGGTATACAAAGAACTCCTAAAAATCATAAGAAAAACACTAATAAGCTAATTTAAAAAATGAGCAAAATGTAAGACTGGGCTTTCCACAAGAGAAACTATAAATGGCCAATAAATATGAATTCTGACAATATGAAGTATTAGAAATAATGTAGATTTCTAGAATCTCTTATATGCTGTTGTGGGAATATAAATAAGACCAACTATTGTAGAAAACAGTTTGGCTTATATACTAACATTAAATATCCAAATACTCTAACAACACAACAATTCCACTTCTAGGCATATATACAGAAGAAGTCTTGGACACCTACACCAAGGAGTATGCATCAAAATGTCACAGCAGCACTTTTCGAAACAGCAAATATCGAGAAACAACCCAAATGCCCATCAATAGGACAGTAAATGAGTAAGCCATGGAATGTTCACACAATGGCATACAACAATGTAGTTGAAACCAGTGAACCACAGTGACACGTGCAACAATATGGATGAATCTTAGAATTATAACATTACAAAAGAGATACATGTGAATCTTTTTCATAAAGCTAAAATAAAAATGTCTTCAAGAAACTCATATAGATTCAATGAAACTGTATAAAAATGGAAGCAAGACAACACCAAACATGGGATCCAGGTTTTGGTTAATCAGGATGAGAGACAGGAGGATGGTTTGGAAAACCTCTCCAGAGTCAGATGTAGATTATGGTAAAGGTCCTACCTTTTATTTTGAGTGGTGGCACCACTGGTGGTTTTTACTTTATTAAAAATAGCTAAATAAGCAGAAGGCTAGAAGAGGACCATGCATGGACCAATAATGGAGATTGTGTGGGTGATCAAGGATTATGACTGATCAGTTCATGAACCTAAGGTTTTTTTTTCCTTAAAAGAAGAAAAAACACGGGGTGCTTGGGTGGCTAAGTCGAGTGTCCGACTCTTGATTCCAGCTCGGAACATGATCTCATAGTTCCTGAGATTGAGCCCCGCATTGGGCTCTGTGCTGACAGCATGGAGATTGCTCGGGATTCTCTCTCTCCTTCTCTCTCTACACGCCCCCCCCTTGACCCTCCCACGCATGTGCTTTCTCTCTCTCTCTCAAAATAAATAAACATTAAAAAAATAAAAAGAAGAAAAAATGGAAGGAAAGAAGGAAGAGAAATTATGTGCATAGGATGCTATATATCGTATATAAATTTCATTTCAAAACAATAAAGAGGGCCTTGGAAAATATTTGCTATAAAAGGGAGAAGCAAAGTACCTAATACAGTTATAAACCGCTGCCCTAGCCAAATGCTGGTTTGTTTTTACTATAAACTCTGAACCTCTATGTCATGTTTTACCACTCATGAGGCACTGCACATATTGTCTGGGTTGCAAATTTTTAATGTACTTATAGTATCTCCCCTAGACTGTAAGTTTCTTGAAGGTTCTGGATTCTCCACAATGCACAGCGCCTTGGGTAAAGTAAACACTCACTAATTTGAAGAATGAACAAATTGTACTATTAAATTTGATGCTTTAATTTCTTAGAGAAGCAGGTTTAGTGAAGAACAACAGATAATAGCTCCTCCACTTTCTGGAGTTTATCAGGCACTCTTAGGAATACAGCATCTGAAATGTCAGGAGAATGTCCACTCCTGGATGCAAACGTTCAACTTAATAGTTTTGACCTATAGTTATTTAAGCTTAAGATACTCTAATAAGAATCCCAAGGAATCTCAATATCTCCATTTATGTAACAAAAACTGTTAAAATGTATTAAGTACCTACTATGAGTCAGATGCTTTGTATTATCTTGAACAAAGAAATTATTTTGGTCCCTGTATTGCCAATAAGGGAACTGCAACTTAGTGAGGTTAAGAATCTTTTCCATGGCTATACTGTTGACCATGGAAGGACAGGTATTTGACTTCAGATGGTTTTATGCTGAACTAGTAGCCTCTTTCAACTGTGTTATGCCACCTGGGGACCTATTTATGTCTTCATTCAGTTTTTTATTTCTTTGTTGCTGTTGTTGTTTTTAAGGGTACTTTCCAGATAAAAGGCAAGGTCTGCAGGGTTCCATTTGCTGAGGCTAGAGAAGAATAAAATCATTTCTATAGTCACAGAAAAGGCAAAGAACCACTCTATGCACAGAAGTCCAGAGGTAAGAAAAGCATTTGATGTGCTTATAAAACAAAATAATGTTATTAAATTATTCAGTAGGAGAAGGTGATTAAATCAATTGAAGTTCTACATCATTCCCAACTTCTACTACCACATATAGCAACCATCCCTTCAAAACCATTTGGAGTCTCAGTCCCAAGACATTCCCCTACATTCAGGCAGCAAGAATCACTAAAATGAATGACAACAATTACACACCTGAGACAGAAACTCTGACTGAGGAAGCAAAGCCAGTGGGAATTCTGTTTTGCACAAGGAGATCCCCAGAGTAAAACCCTTAATAAAGAAGGGAGATAAAGTGCCTTGAAATCTTTGTAAGGGCCCTAGGAAGAGATGAGGGGAAGTCATTTAGGAGACTTCTTGCAGATCTGGAAGAGAAATGGTGGTGGCAGAAAGCAGGGCAAGTAATGGAATTTGGAGAGAAATATACAGAGTTAATATATTTCAAAGGCAGACTGTCAGATGTGTACTTATTGGATATGGGGAGTTTGGGAGCAGGTGGCTTGAAGGAGAGGCTGCGTTTCTGAGTTGGGTCTCCTAGTCCACCAGCACAGGACCTAGGAGTACATTCCACAACTTTCTGCAGAGAAAGCCTTAAAAAAGAGTACTGTACTTTTGAGACAATTGGATGGCTGGTTGTCAAAACCATCATGGATGGCTCCTGGTAGAAAAACAGTTTGGGGGCTTTGCAAGTCAGAAAATGTGTTCTGAGGCTGATAACAACTTTAAGAATATCATCCTTTGAGGGGCACCTGGGTGGCTCAGTTGGTTAAGCGTCCAACTTTAGCTCAGGTCATAATCTCGCAGTTTGTGGGTTCGAGCCCCGCGCCGGGCTCTGTGCTGACAGCTCAGAGCCTGGAGCCTGTCTTTGGATTCTGTGTCTCCCTCTCTCTCTCTGTCCCTCCCATGCTTTCTCTCTCTCTCTCTCTCTCTCTCTCTCTCTCTCTCTCTCTCTCAAAAATAAATAAAACATTAAAAAAAATTGAAAAAAAAAAGAATATCCTCCTCTGACCATTGACTTCACAGACCTTTCCCATTCAGTTTAAATGCTCAAATGAAGTGATGTGGGCACCAGCCCCAGCAGTGCATTCCACATCACACTCCAGCTGTGGGGAATACATTTTTCAATGGCAGTACCACAACTGTGTCTACTCCACTAATTCCTTTTTATAAACCGTGTTATTTGAGTTCTGCCTAATAAATTAGTTTGGATAATAACACCATAAACCTCAAAATAGAAACTATTCGATGAAAAGCAAGATATATGAAGAAGAAAACATATTAATTACTATATAAAATATTAATAGAGCTGGAGCTACCAGAGAAAAAAGATTAAGTCTCATTGAGGTTAAATTTCTCACCATCTGAGCGTGTATGTTCCCCGGTGTGGATTCAGCATACAATCTTTTCCAAACGTCTTAAACGATTGAACAGATGCCCCTAAAGGTCAGTGAACTACATTGCAAATTTGGCAGTAATTTATTCTTTTCTTCCCTATTTACAGATAAGAGGTGAGAGGTGGTAGAAAGAGGGTCAGTTCTATCATCATCAATAGACACAGAGGAACAAAAAAATCAAGCTGGACTCTAGAGGAAGCAAGGAATCTGAGCCTCTCAATCTGGCCATCCTGCAGAAAATGGCCTGGAATGGACGGGAAGCAGAAATAATAACTTGGCAAATGGTTTTGCAGACGGTTTTCCTTTATTAAGGAAAATGTTTAATCAGAGCTAAGGTTGAAACACTTATAAATAAAGTGTTTACTAAGAGGAAGTGGCTATTTTTACAGGATAAGTAAGAAACAATCATTTCCAATTAGCTTTACAAGAGAATGCCAATAGAGATGGGATCTGATCACCTCTTGTTTTGGCAGGGAGAAACATAAGCATATGAAGAACCAAGCATCATGCTTTTAGCTCCTACACATTTTGCCTGAATGGAATTCTTCTATATGGTGAACATGCTGCCCTTTATGTAGCAAAATCCACCCTGAGTCAAAGCCTAAATCCTTTCAATAAGGCACTAAATCATTTCATTGCAACCACCAAATGCTTTCTTATTGCTAGGAATGGTACGATACACTTACTTTTTGATACATGCTCCAATTTTTCAAGATTTTGTTGGAAACAAAACGGTCCTTTATGACATTTTATAATATTCCACCCCATTTATTGCTTTCCAGAATTTCTTTCATTAATTAAAGGGCCTTCTTTCACTGCTGCCCCTCCCCCCAAACTAATCTATTCCCCAACTGCCCATCATAGACTAAATAAAAGTCAGTCTATCACAGCAGCAGTGATGGTCATGCCAATTTCACACTGTGATTTGTGCACTCATTTCATTTTGAAAATGACCCTGCCCTCCATCTGTCTAAGCCGAATGTCCTGCTTTTTTCAAGCCAGGCCTCGGGAACAGCAGCACATGAAATAAGGGGGAAAACATAGGATGGCATCCCTCTTGCTCCCACTAGCTGCCACACTCACAGATAGATACTGACACAAAGAGGGGACCCCAACTGATGCCTGAAGGGATCAGAGAAATTTGGGGAAGACAGTTCTTCAGTTTTTCATACATTTCCAAGAAACCATTTGAAGGTGAATGCTTTCATGATACAACTCTGAAACAGACTAAAGAGATAAAAGGCAATTTCCAATTTCCATGTTCTGTCATTTTACCTTGATTTAATAGCAAATTACCAAAGGTAACAGCTTAATACATAAGAATTTAAACTACATTAGGATTTTTAAATATTGAGTCTTGTGGATGTTAATTTTTTTTCCCAAGAGGTGTCAATCAGGCAGTCATAAAAGAGAAGGCACCCTATTTCCTGATTACTCAGGCACACTAGCTAGCATCCCTCAAATCATGTACCTCCTTTAGCTGAAGACCAGAAAAGACTGCAGCCAGAGATTGGGTTGGAAGAAGTCTTTGAGTAGGGTTATACGGGTCTTCCTCAGCTGCTTTCTCTGGAAATCTTGAGTGGCCCAGAGTCCCCCTCAATTCCTCTGAAATGGGTGGAGTTTGTCCTTTTGTCAGTACTCATGCAGAAGGCTCCTCATCCGGTCCCATCTAGAAGAACACAAGTTTGACAAAGTTCTCAGCAAGGGAGAATAATGTATAAATAGATGAAATCAGTTTCTTGATAGTATAGCATCCAGATGCCTTACTGAAATCTCTTTTTAGCTATAATAGGTGACTAGAAACTATGCTGCCATCCACCAATCACTTCTTAACATCTACTTACAGATGCATCTCAGGCCAGGAAGTTCACACTTTACTGCTCTAACCAAGGTGGCTTGTTTTTTGGGTTTTTTTTTAAATGTTTATTTATTTTTGAGAGAGAGAGAGAGAGAGAGTGTAAGTGGGGGGAGGGGCAGAGAGAGAGGGAGACACAGAATCTGAAGCAGGCTCCAGGCTCTGAGCTGTCAGCACAGAGCCTGATGCGGGGCTGGAAATCACAGACCATGACATCATAACTTGAGCCGAAGTCGGACGCTTAACCAACTGAGCCACTCAGGAACCCCAAGGTGGTTGTTGTAATGGGAAAATAACAACCAAAAAACCAACATACTAGTATTCCCTTAAAACTAAGCCCTTAAAGGGGAACCTGGGTGGCTCAGTTAGTTGGGTGTCCAACTTTGGCTCAGGTCACAATCTCACAGTCCGTGAGTATGAGCCTTGCATCAGGCTCTCTGCTAACAGCTCAGAGCCCAGAGCCTGCTTCAGATTCTGTGTCTCCTTCTCTCTCTGCCCCTCCTCCTACTCACACTCTGTCCCTCTCTCTCAAAAATAAAATAAAAACATTAACAAAATTAAAAAAAGAAAAACTAAGACCTTAGCTAATAAACATATATTGAATTAATTCAACAGTCACTCTTTCCTAATAACTTAGCTTTTGGATATCATGGTCCAGTTGTTTCTTTTCTCTATCTACTAAGCAGAATACAGGGTTCTTATTAAGCTTAGAAAAAATATATGTAAATAGTCTAATAGAGTGCCCTATAATATGGTTGATATTGGCACCAAAATTTATTTATAGAGAAGACTTACGGGCTGCAACACTATTGAGGCAATAAGAGATTTGCATTGAATTCTTGAATTATATAGCAAAGGCACGCTTTTACCTGGACTATGTTTATCTTGGATTGTACCAAGGCCAATGGAAATCTGAAAGACTGTGGAAGGCTATGAAAGAAAACCCCCTTACCTTAGGCCACCAGCAGAGGCACTGCCTATTATATTCATAAGTTATAGCTAATTTTATTATCTTAAGAACTGCCACTACCTCAATGGGATAAGCCAGTTTTGTCTTCTGCTATCTTGTCTACTTTTCTAATTCTTGACTGATAAAATTGTGTTCATCCCCCACAAATTTTACAGTCTCCACATCAATCTAAATTATGGGTATGTTTTTTATTAGTAATCCATTATAACTTTATAGAATAACTAAGTCCCTAGTTTTCCACTGTTCTATGAGGGGCACTATTAAATTCAAAAGGATTTATACAAAATAGCTCTGAGGTTGTAACACGGAATCTAGAGCATCTATTCCAAATAAAGACAAAGTAACAAAAGGAAATTCAGAATTTGTGTGTGTGTGTGTGTGTGTGTGTGTGTGTGTGCAGTAGCAAATTTCCAGAGATCTTCAAACTAAGAATCTGAGGGGCAAAAATTAAAGTGTAGGAAATTTTCTTTTTCTTTTTACTAAAAGAAAATCCAATTTTTATCAGTTCAGTGATATCCCAAACATCATTAAAGCCTGACAAGTACAGGCTGGATGGATCTCTCTCTCTCTCTCTCTCTCTCTCTCTCTCTCTCCCACTCTATCACACATACACAAGCACACACAAACTAAGTAGGTTTGGAGAGTTAGAAGAGAATACTTTTGGTCGTGCTTTTATTCCCACTCCACCTTGGAAAAGACTAGGTCATGGATTTTTCCATTGTCTCCATCTGGTAGTGAAATTTGGAGTAAGGCAAGGTGTAGGGCCAGGTTTAAACGCCAATATGTGCTTAATAATGTTTGTCGTCGTGTAAAAGGGGGAGTAGCGTAAGAGGGAGACACCTGGAACTAAAGGCAATCCTCCCCAGTACCAGATAAGATCCACAGCACTCTTTCCTTCTGTGAACCTCTGGAAATAACAAAATAAGGACTCCTGGTCGCTGCACTATTTTGCTCTTATTATGTCCTCAGTGAGGCCTGAAAACTGAACCTTCTCTATTTGGAGAATGCCAAGTTGACATTCCGCCTTTTCAGTTCCCGTTTCTTTCACTAAAACAACGTGCAACGAAACTACTGATATACACCACATACTCTATGTGGTGTATATCACACCCAGGCTCAAAAACGCAAGGGACTTCAGCCCTTAAACCTTCCTCTCCGCGCCAGAGACGTAAGTGACAGAACAGGGAGCCAGTAATCCTGCTGTCTGTAAAAAGAAAAGGTCCCTGAACTCTCACCTTCTGACGACCGCAGATCCTTCCGGCAGAGACTACGCCTCCCAGCATGCAGAGCGGCAGCGTCCTGGGCAGCTGCGCGATTGGCCGGTGCATGCCGGGAAGTGGAGTTTCGGTCACTGAATAACCGGAGGAATTTCCTCTTTGCTAACGCCGCTCACACTCTGGAGTCTTCGGGGACGAATCCATATATGAGACCCTCACATTAGTGATTCCTTTCCAACCCTAGTCTGGTCTTCCCCCAGCAAAGTAACTTTGGGAGCACGCAAACCAACAAATATAAACCCGGAATAATCTTTGTGTCTTCCGTTTCCGGTGGGCTTGTTGCCATGGTAACCAGCACGCACCACCAGCTTGGCGGTTATGGCCGGGCTGAGCGGCGCGCAGATCCCCGATGGGGAGTTCACTGCCGTCGTGTACCGGCTCATCCGGGATTCGCGCTACGCCGAGGCCGTGCAGCTGCTGGGCGGCGAGCTCCAGCGGAGCCCGAGGAGCCGCGCCGGCCTGTCGCTGCTGGGCTACTGCTACTACCGCCTGCAGGAGTTCGCGCTGGCGGCCGAGTGCTATGAGCAGCTGGGCCAGCTGCACCCGGAACTGGAGCAGTACCGCCTGTACCAGGCCCAGGCCCTGTACAAGGCCTGCCTTTATCCAGAGGCCACCCGGGTCGCCTTCCTCCTCCTGGACAACCCCGCCTACCACAACCGCGTCCTCCGCCTGCAAGCCGCGATCAAGTACAGCGAGGGCGACCTGCCCGGGGCCAAGAGCCTGGTGGAGCAGCTACTGGGCGGGGAAGGGGGAGAGGACAGTGGGGGCGAGAACGAGCCCGATGGTCAGGTTAACCTGGGGTGTTTGCTCTACAAGGAGGGACAGTATGAGGCCGCGTGTTCCAAGTTCTTTGCGGCCCTCCAGGCTTCGGGCTACCGGCCTGACCTTTCCTACAACCTGGCTTTGGCCTATTACAGTAGCCGGCACTATGCCCCGGCCCTGAAGCACATCGCAGACATTATTGAGCGTGGCATCCGCCAGCACCCGGAGCTAGGTGTGGGCATGACCACTGAGGGCATCGATGTTCGAAGTGTTGGCAACACCTTAGTCCTTCACCAGACTGCCCTGGTGGAAGCCTTCAACCTCAAAGCAGCCATAGAATACCAACTGAGAAACTATGAGGCGGCCCAGGAAGCCCTCACTGACATGCCACCTAGGGCAGAAGAAGAGTTAGACCCCGTGACCCTGCACAACCAGGCGCTAATGAACATGGATGCCAGGCCTACAGAAGGGTTTGAAAAGCTACAGTTTTTGCTCCAACAGAACCCCTTTCCCCCGGAGACCTTTGGCAACCTGCTGCTGCTCTACTGTAAGTATGAGTATTTCGACCTGGCAGCAGATGTCCTGGCCGAGAATGCCCACTTGACTTACAAGTTCCTCACACCCTATCTCTATGACTTCTTGGATGCCTTGATCACCTGCCAGACAGCCCCTGAAGAGGCTTTCATTAAGCTTGATGGGCTAGCAGGGATGCTGACTGAACAGCTCCGGAGACTCACCAAACAAGTACAGGAAGCAAGACACCATAGAGACGATGAAGCTGTCAAAAAGGCAGTGAATGAATATGATGACACTCTGGAGAAGTACATTCCTGTGTTGATGGCCCAGGCCAAAATCTACTGGAACCTTGAGAATTATCCAATGGTGGAAAAGATCTTCCGCAAATCTGTGGAATTCTGTAATGACCATGATGTGTGGAAGTTGAACGTGGCTCATGTCCTGTTCATGCAGGAAAACAAATACAAAGAAGCTATAGGTTTCTATGAACCCATAGTCAAGAAGCATTATGACCACATCCTGAATGTCAGTGCTGTTGTGCTGGCTAACCTGTGTGTTTCATATATTATGACCAGTCAGAATGAAGAAGCTGAGGAGTTGATGAGGAAGATTGAAAAGGAGGAAGAGCAGCTGTCCTATGATGACCCCGATAAGAAAATCTACCACCTCTGCATTGTGAATTTGGTGATAGGCACACTTTATTGTGCCAAAGGAAATTATGACTTTGGTATTTCTCGGGTGATCAAAAGCCTGGAGCCTTATCATAAGAAACTGGGAACTGATACCTGGTATTATGCCAAAAGATGCTTCCTGTCCTTATTAGAAAACATGTCGAAACACACGATCGTGCTTCGTGACAGTGTTATTCAAGAATGTGTCCAGTTTCTAGAACAATGTGAACTTTACGGCAGGAACATACCTGCCGTGATTGAACAACCTCTGGAAGAAGAAAGAATGCATACTGGAAAGAATACAGTCACATATGAATCCAGACAGCTAAAAGCTTTGATTTATGATATTATAGGGTGGAATATATAGAGATGCCTGATAATATCTTTTATCATAATAGCTTTATATATCTATATTTGGTATTATTTTATCTATATTTAGCCATTGGCGGGGCACCTGGGTGGCTCAGTTGGTTAAGTGTCCGGCTTCAGCTCAGGTCATGATCTCGAGGTTCCAGAGTTCAAGCCCTGCATTGGGCTCTGTGCTGACAGCTTGGAGCCTGGAGCCTGCTTTGGATTCTGTGTCTCCCTCTCTCTCTGCCCCTCCCCTGCTCATGCTCTGTTTCTCTCTCAAAAATAAAAAACAGTAATAAAAAAAATAAATACATGTAGCCATTGGCATTTTTATATTTGTCATATGTTAAACTTTGTACATTTGCAAATCATAAACCTTATTTTTAAAATCGTCACAAATACTGAAAATTTGAAACCTAGAAAGATACGAAAAATTCAAAGCTGAATTGGGACTCTCTGTTTATTAGAACTTGTAGTGCCTATGTTCCCTCTCCTTTGTTATCACTTGTGCTTGGTTGTATTTGGAGAGTCCCTTCCACACGGATTACAATTTACAGGGACTTGCACTATCAAGTCCAGAACAGAGTAGTTAACATATAGGATTTCTAGGCATTTAAGAGGTTTAGAGATTGTGCTCTATTCTCACTATTTATTTGGAATGCACACAAATTGCATAGAGTGTAAGATGTTTTAGCAGGGTTTTTCTACATAGAGGTAACACTTAATGTAACCCCAAATTCCTTAGGTGGTAAATGTTTGGGTTCCTTGTTTTGTTTTTTTAAAATGCAAGATTCAGTGGGCAGTCTTGTGCCCTTAACAAAATTATGGTGCTATGGTATAAAGGCAATAAACAATTGTTTAAGAAACAACTTTATGTAGTTTTCTTTTGTTCCAATTGTTAAAAATTTGTACATATGAACAAGATGTACTGTTACTATTTTTCGTAACTCTGCTCTCATTTATCTCCAAATAGCAACTAATAGCAGAGGTAACCTGAGAACTTAGTTCTTAATTCCTACTTTTGTGTTTGCCACTTAGGATAGGTTAATGCTGGAGTTATTTCTGTGTTGTCACCGCTCTGTTATGGAAAAATCTACCTTATTCCCATGACGCCACCAAACTTCTACCTCTATTACAGATGAAAAGTTCTGAAACCTTCTCTGGTAGATTCAGAATGCTGGTTTCACACCTGCAACATTCCCAATTAGAACTCCGCTCATTCTGCTTAGGCATTTTATTTTCTGAACTATATAAAAACTATTTGCTCACCTACCCCCTTTCTCTCCATAAATGTAACTGTGAACCCCAACTTGACATGGCTTAGAAAAAAACAAAAGTTTTAGGTTGAAGTATATGAAATTGCTGATCTTGAAAGTTACCGACCTACAAAACTAGCAATTTCTTATGGTTCAATCTAATAGCTTTCTACTGATAGTGAACCCCTCCTATAAGGAGATGATGATTTTTTCCTTCAAGGAGAAATCACTTAGGCAATGTAGGTTCCCAGACAAGTTATGCTCAACATAAATCCTCTAGCATGAACTCCTGGGTGCTCAAATTCTGTCATACCAGAAAATCTGACATCATGAAATCCAATGGTTTTGAATTTCTAAGCATTTTTAGTCTTTATTATGTACACTGATACCATTCACTATTTACTATTTACTGCTATTTACTATTGACGTTTGATCCCAGGTTTGGAGGACAGTGTTTAATGACCTCTTCAGTGTATCCCATAGCACAATTCTATCTCTGGGAAATGGTCTTTGTTCAACAACTTTTGTGCTAAAAGTGTTGCTACTTCTTTGTGCAGTAGTAGCTCTATGCCCCTCTCAATCTCCATCACTCCTTAGGATTTGGAAAGTAATGAACTGAAATCTCATTTTCAACAGCCATGTTAAAATTCTGATTTTTTTTTTTTTGCACATTTCCTCTATTTTTTTTCTTAAAAAAATGCATAAAGTGTAAGTAATGTTAACCACCCAAAAGCAAATGTTTTCCAGATTCCCTTTTGCAAATAGCCTGGCCTTTATTCAGCCACATTTTATTTACCCAGGTGCTATGTGTTTGTGGTTTGCATGTATGTGTAATTTTGCTCTCCAGAACATAAAAAGCTTTTCAGAACTGTTTTTTAACCCCTTGCCGCTGGGCAGCTGGGATTTCCTGGTTAGCAATGAATCAGGAAATCCTGACTGCTCCTAACACTGAGTACAGGAATAAAGGTCAATCAAGGCATTTGTCCCCTTCCTTACCCATGCTCTCTGGAGAGGCACCCCCTCAGAGTGACAGACTGACTGTTGCCTAGCAACAGCAAAGACTCCTGAACCACACCTACGAAGCTGCCTAGCCTTCTGAGTCCTTGAGGAGACTGAAGGGTGAGGACATTCCTAACTCTCCAGAAACTTATTGTCCTTTATTTTTAGGATATATTTCTTTTAAACTCACCTTCGGAAGTACTTAGCTCTGCTTTTTGATACTATGATACTAACAGACTCTATATTTTGCCATTTAACCAAAGGCTTTCATCCCTAAAGTTCTGATGAAAAGCTTTTTTTCTATGCTCCTAGAACATTATGTGTTCAGTGCTAAGGCACTGTTCTTGACAAAAAAAAAAAAAGATTTCTGTGTATTTCTAAAGCTTTTACTCCTTTTTCATTCTATCTGCATGGCGTCTTTTATTTTTATTTAATGTTTATTTTTTAGAGAGAGAGAGAGAGAGCACACAAAAGTGGGGGAGGGATGGAAAGAGACACAGAATCCGAAGCAGGCTCCAGGCTCTGAGCTGTCAGCACAGAGCCCGACGCAGGGCTCAAACCCATGAACCACGGGATCATGACCTGAGCTGAAGTGGGACGCTTAACCAACTGAGCCATCCAGGCACCCCTGCACTGTGTATTTCAAAGGGATCAAATATTAAATCTAGTATCTCGTGATCTTAGTCAAACCCCCATCTTCACACATGTCCAGAATATAAGCATGTTTGTAAACAAGTTATTTCCATTTTCTCAGACATGAGTAACAATTTGATCTTCCCAGGACGACGAGCAGAGACTCCTGTGATCAGTAACAAGACTGTCAAAGGATTCCTATTCCTCCAGCCAGCCCTTCTTTGAATTTGGCCTCAGCTGTGGCACGAACGTTCACCCTAACTCCATCTGTGAGGTCAGGTGTACAGTGGCCATCTCTGATCCATTCATAAGAAGCAGACAACTGGGAACTGGGAGTGTGGGGACTGAAGGGGTGGGGTCATTGGGCAATGAAATCCTAGATGATACTCCCTTCCTGCAGGGTGAAATAGGAATATATAGGTATGGCCTCTCAGACCTCAGAAGAGCACCTCAGATGGAATCCATGTAGAACTGCCAGTGATAGGCGTGGCCCAAGATTATAACAATTTGTTTGTTTGTGTATGTAGGGCTATGGGGTTGTGGGGTGATGCCCAAATAAATCAGCTTACTAGGAAATGTGAGATAAGAAAAGGTAAATGGCTTGGAGGGGAAGCTTTAAAGGAATAACTTTCTGAAAGTGAAATCTTTCACTTCAGGTGAACACCAGCATTTTTGAATGTAAGTTTTTGTCTTAGGTTCCCTCGTCCTTTTCTTAATGGCTATGGATGATCTGGAAACATGTGGGAGACTGTGGTTTCGTGATGGTATTCTCTGACACACGGAGTAGCTTCCTAGAAATGGTGTGACTTACAGCTATCTACCATTCCCTAACTGCCTTTAGCTTTTGTTGACCTATCACTGGGACTAAAGTGACATCTGGGCTTTTTTGTATTCACTTATTGGGCTGTACCCATAGTATTAGTCAAACAGCACATTTTGTGACATGACCTCCTGTCTAGGGTTAAATGCTCAGCACAGTGTCTAGCTAATAAAGAATGAATTAAAAAGATTATTAATGCAATAGTCATTTTAGGGTAGTATTCAGCAAAAATATCTAAACTTAATCAGAATCACTGAGACCAAATTAGAAGGAACCTTAGAGATTTTCATTATAAAAAAGAAATCAGGTCCAAAAGAGAAAAATGGAGTACACCCAAAATTCTAGAACTCTTTCCATTGTGTTCTTAGACTTTAGAACTCCATCTTCTCTTATTTTACAGCTTTATTGTGACAAAATTTGTTTTTAAGAAGTACCTTCCCAGGTGTAATACGGATGCAGTGATACCAAAGATGTGACAGAATTGTGTAAGAATGAATTAAAGAGCTTGTCCATCAGCCAACACTAGACCCAATCAACAAATCACATCAGAAAATGGGTTTATGAGTACTATTGCAAAGAAAGAGACATATCCCTGAGGCCAAACACAGGCAAAAGTAAATGTGATTGGCAGTAAGACCTCATTTGCTTTCCCGATAGGGTAAGAAGCTGGACCAGCAAGCTTTACCAAAGGATTTCACTCTGGCAGCTGACAGTGTTAAGTGAAACTGCATGTTTAATGTTATCTTAATAGTTGACTCATCATTGAGAAAAAAGGGCTTATTTGTGGACAAAATGTAAACATGTAAGTAAGGTAGACAACAGCATGTCAAGTGGAAGAGTAGCTGCCTGAACCCTGAATGCTCTCTCACAGATGTGTTGTTGGGCAGGCCCTTGTGTACCATAGCTATCTGCCATTACTGGCAAGGGAATCCAGACATAATATGTCTCACTTCCATGGACCTAAAACTGGATGGGACAAAAAATATTCTGGAGAAGAGTCAAGATTCTAGAGTTTTGAAAATCTGGAAATAAATCCAGTAAGATACAAATTTTAGTAAGGATATAGGTAAGGGGGCTTTGAAAAATCAGCTTCCAGGGGCACCTGGGTGGCTCAGTCGGTTAAGCATCCGACTTCAGCTCAGGTCACGGTCTCACGGTCTGTGAGTTCGAGCCCCGCGTCGGGCTCTGGGCTGATGGCTCAGAGCCTGGAGCATGCTTCCGATTCTGTGTCTCCCTCTCTCTGCCCCTCCCCCATTCATGCTCTGTCTCTCTGAGTCTCAAAAATAAACAAACATTAAAAAAAAAAAAAAAGAAAAATCAGCTTCCAGGGAGGTGTGGCCAAAACGGCATATGCAGAAAAGACAAGCTTTGTGAAATTCAAGTTCAGTGTGAGGTGATAGTGCAATGTGTCCATCAAAAATGCGTTTATTAGTGACAGAAAAAGGGGATCATTGGCTCTACTCTGGCACATTCAGGCCTAGATACCTCACTTTAAGAACATCAAAGAGGCACATACAAAGAGCGATTGGGATGGTGAAGGATCTAGAACTCATAGGAGCAAAGGCTGGAAATGTGGGGGAACATGAGCTGCCTTTAAACACTGGAAGAGCTGCCTTTCATTAGAGCAACTGGACAGTAACTTATGACTACAGAAGACAAAAGTTACATCAATGGATAGAGGAAACAGATTTCAATCCAATAAACAAAAACCTCTTAACACCTCTTTAATACCTTAAAACCTCTTAAGATTTCAAGTTGGAAAAGCCTTCCCAGATAAGCAATACACTCCCATTTGGTCACAACAAATGTTCAGGAAGACTAGTTATCTGTGGCCTGGGGGATAGGAGAAAGTAGTCAATTATGTTTGGGAAAAGATAAGATGAGATGATTTCTAAGTTTTTTTCAGTCCAAGTTTATATGAGCCAGGAAGAAAATTTCTTTAATTAATTACTGTAAGAGCCAAAATCTTAGTGACACAAGTGATTATTTCAATGTACCAAGTAAGACTAGGTTCAACACAAAGTTCAGTCATTTCAGAGCCCAGAAAACTACAACCCGCCCTCTAGCGTAGGAGCCACAGGCAGGGACAAAACCAGTATCTGTGCACATGTCCTTCACTAACAGAGGCTACTCATGGGTACAGATTATATTCTATCCATTCTCTGTCAGTATAGCATGATGCTGCCAACAAAGGTTACATGGAATTAACATGAAATAAGCAACAATTTCTGTTAACAATGAGTGGTTTTGGTATTGTTTTATTTCTTCCCAGCACGTCTTAAAAATCACACATGGGCATTTGCTTATAGAACAGTACAGTCTAGGAAAAGCAATAAAAGGAGAATCCAAACATACACCAAAAGCACAGTATATAGACCGTGTGTTGAGCTCTTGTGGAAAACAACATGGCTCAGTCTGAACTGACAAAACTATGTTGAGATCTCTCAGGAATTTCCCTTTCCACTACATACCAATGTTTAAACCATAAATGTAAAGAGAAGAACTGTTTGTATGCATTAGTTACAGCAGTATAATGGCTTACATACAAGAGCTTACCCACATGTAGTTCCCAAAAGATTACTACAGTACTGGCAGGAATATGTACTGCCTTGGAGGAAGACTCAGGATAAGATATTATTCAAGTCAAGTTGTATCAGAGCCAAAGTATTCCACAGGCTTAGCTAAAAAGGACAAAAATTAAGAAATATAATCTACACATATTTCTCATAAGATTTATCATTGTCCAGGAACAGAGATACTCATTTTTCTGAAGGCACCATCACAGAAAAAAGGACTGACACACAACATAAGGAATAGAACCCCCCCTCCCCCCACAGGCTCTGCTCCACAGGAGCTGTGTGAGCAAACATCCAGAAGCATATAGTGGGTGTCTCAGGGACTGAGTGAGTATGCCACATCCACTAAGCCACATCTTAGGGCTACGAAGTTGGGACAGTAGGAATGAAAATCTAAGAATGAAAGTACATATAAATCCCATTGACTGAACAGATATATGAGAGTACAGGTTCACCATATAACTAGTGAAACATACTAGAATAGGTGATCCAAACCCACACTGTGGAAAGGATTTTCAGTGTTTCTACATGTAACTACTTAATTCCTGACATATTCTTGAAGAGGAACAGCCCTGAACTACTAAACAATCTCAGTCTTTAAACACTTATCCTCTCCCACCCATTTTAAATAATGGCTATTTCACGGAAAAAAAAAAAAAAAATCCCAACAAGGCACTGTGAACTTTTGGGGATATTCTTTAAGTAGCCCAAAAAATAATTATAGAAACCATATACCAGTAGAAGAATTTCATGTCCTTCATGGATATGTGAACAAGGTTACCTTAAGGATTAAACAGCATGTTTTCAAGGGTGCTCATGTTCATGAAAAACACTGCTAACAATAAGATGCCTGAAAAACAGGTATGCATGCTGCTTAGAAATCCACACTAAAGCATTTTCTTCCCTTCTCTTTCCTCTTTCCCTCTTAGATTTGGAAGTTCAGTCTCTGAAAAATGTTCTTAATGATGCTTAATATATTATTTTCTTCCTTGTGAAAAAAAAAACGTGTAAGACAATCTCCTTTGGGAACCAAAGAAGAAATCTTTTTATGTTCACTGAACTAAAGTTACTTTCATTCTGTGATGTTCTTTGGCTTGAGTGTTCCATCTGTCAGTGGTCCTCATTGACGTTTGTTAAGGAATTATTGTGGTCAGAAGAGCACAGTGCTCATTCTCTGAGGAGCTTTCTAGGTTCAAACTGGAATGCTTCAGGTTCACAGGAGACTAAACACCTCCAAGAAATAGAACACTGATTTAAAAAATAATTAGAGTGATAAAACCTAGCTAACAATATACTCTAAAGGGACTTGATTATGCTTCATCAATAAAATTATAAAAATTTTGTTTTCAAATCAGAAATATGAAGATGAAAAATGAAAATTGAAAGAAAAACCCATATGCAAACAGAACAGTGAGCTTCCCACTCCCTTTGAAGAAAACAAAATCTCTTAGACCCGGGTGCATTTTATTAATAATATACGTTAATATAACCTGTTGACGTTACAAGTAGTTTTTACAAATTCCAAGCTAAAGACAAACACTGTGGCTTAGGAAGCAGAAAGCCGAGTAACTTACATCCTTCATAGTAGACACCCT
This sequence comes from Herpailurus yagouaroundi, assembly GCF_014898765.1. Taxonomy (NCBI): domain Eukaryota; kingdom Metazoa; phylum Chordata; class Mammalia; order Carnivora; family Felidae; genus Herpailurus; species Herpailurus yagouaroundi. The sequence goes on along the minus strand of NW_024412395.1, from coordinate 58,215,256 downwards.
ATTCAATAGTTAAGAAAAAGACTTACATTTTCTGAATTTTAGCATCAATGTATACATTAATTCAGGACACTGAAATTAATAAGAATTCAATGAATATATTGACATATGGCTCATTTGGAGCCTTGAGCAAAGCCTCGCTTCCCTAACTTGTAAAGCCAACGGTGATTCTGTATTCTTCAATCTGAAACTGGCACTTGTTTTCAGCTTTTCTCCCACCATGAGCTAAGCCGTAATTAAAATCAAAGTTACCAAAGATCAAGTGGTAAATGAAAAGCTATTAAAGCTGTCCTTAATGCCCATCTCAGTATTTCTTAAAATGTAGAGAACACTTTCCACAGCATTCCATTTTGGCTGCTTCACATACCAAGCACATGCAGTTTGTGAATCAATCCATAATAAATAACTATTTGTGTTTCTACATTTAGAATAGATGTTCAACCAAACCCAGTCCCATTTTTAACAGCTGAGGTTACACACTTCAGCTTGAGACTACAGGACTTCTTTGATTAGCTATGGTTAAGAAGTTGTAGCTATGAAAGAAAATGACGAAAAAATATCTCTGGAGCCAACATGCAGAAAGGCATTTTCAAAAATGCAAGCTAGGACTTAGCAGTTACTAAGGAAATACTCTGAAACACAGGTTTCCTTGCAACCATCTGTATCTGACACAGTACACATACTGATGGAAGCTCATCCTTTATTGCACTTTTGTTTTCCAAAATACGTCAACACAACTATGTGCACTAGAAAGCTTCCAGCTTCATAAATAACTCTTAAGTAATAGTGTAATCTGTAAGCAGTTAGGAAGCAAACTCCCAATTCCTCCGAAGAGGAAAGAATTCAATCCTCTTTCTCTGTGGTAAAATGCTGGGCACAATAAACATGTGGCTTCTACAATTCTTATGAAACTAAAAAAGCTCAAGTTACTCATTATAAGACAAAATTCACTTATGCCTGTACTTGTGCACCACACATTAAGGCAACAGTTTCTCTAAGGGTCAATAAAGCCTGTTCATACTGAGTCTTTAGTATGCAATGCCACTTCTCACTAGCAGCAAGTTCCTAGTCCCACTAAAACCTCAACCCAAATGTGACATCAACGAATTATTAGAAATATGACTGATTTAAGAAAGACAAGTCAACGTTTATGCAGTACTAAAAACCAGATAGGATATGAGCTTTTAAAATTTTAAACAAACTTATTCAAAATGAGTTTAAAAGCCTCACATAAACAATGTTCTCCAGGCTTTAACTTTTATGAAGCCATTTTCAGATATTTCAGAAATACGAGGCAAGGTTTAAGTGCTTCTGTGCATATTCAAGAACTCAGTTCTCCACGGAAACTAAGTACATGCCGAGGTACCTCTCAGAAGCAGGTGTGAGAAGTGGGGAAAAGGCCTTCTGGTTTACTAAATCAGAGGGAAACAGCACTGGTGAGTGTTTGTGTGTTTCAAAATGATCCCTGTAGAAATGATTCCAACAACAGAATGTAGTCATCACTATAAAATCAAGATTGGGGAGTTCTGCATACATGGAAGAAGAAAAACAAAGACATAAATCACTAATTTCCGTAAGGTTCATGTAGAACAGTGAACACAACTTTCAGCTGTGACATTTATAGTTTCCTAATACCAAATACAGATTTCTGAGGTTGTTGAAATCTGAACTCCCTGGGAAAGAATGTTATAACAATCACTTGCAAAGGAATGGATCTGCTTATGAATCTGTAAATTTTATTTAAAAAAAATTACTCAGAAACAAGTATACACTCCAGTGAGATATTAGTACTGTATTAAATTTTACATTTTGATCACCAGTTAGAGAAATTACCTTCATGAATAGATCCATTTTATAAAGCTGATATTTTTTTTTATAATTCTAGAGGCAAGTGTAATTTCCTCATCAAGCATCCAACTATTTCAAATATCAAGGGCTTTTAATGCTAAGATTTGCTGGAATTTTTATAACTAAAAATAAATCACCAATGAAGAGAGGCAGCTTCTAACAAATATTTAGTTTTTGTTGTTAAACTAGTATTTAATTTTGATTTGCTTACAGATTTTAAGTTTATTAGTTTGAGGCCAATTTTATTAAAAATTGCTTATCATTTTGAAGTCTTAAAAATACTATTTTGTCAATTTAAATTTTTACTTTTCTGGTTAAGTATACTTCAGATATAAAAGGTATCAAACTGCCCCAAAATACTTTGGAGCTGTTGCTACATAGACAGACAGTGTGTCCATTTAAAGGATCGTCTTCATCTTGACGTACATTATCTGATCAAATATTAATTTAAAAAAATTATCAAAAGTTAGGTATTGCATTAAGAAAAGAATCCATCCCGAAATGTGAATCATGAACCTTGACAGACAGTGATTCAAAGTAATCATTTCACTTCTTGTAACATCCAGGCTTGAATGTAAAAATGTTTGTGAAATGTGATTAATGTTCTCCCTATTACTTAAGAAATATGATATTTCAAACTTTTGATTATGGTTTGTGTATTAATACATTACATATTTTCAAAATTTAGGTTAAACCAGTAATTCAAAAAAGGCATTAAACCACTATTAAAAACTAAATTGAAACTTTACTTTTATATGACAATTTATCAGGTTGTTTGGGTTAATTAAAAAAAAAATTGTCATTGAATCTCTTGAGGTTTTCAAATTCAACAGCTAAATGGTAAGTGTGTTTCATTAGTCAAACAATTCTTCAAACTGGAGACATTAAGTGTAAGGAGTCTTCCTTCTTCTACTCCGGTTGCAGTTTCTTCTGCATCTCAGCAACAAGAATGTGAAATCAGAAACATTAGGATTCTAAGCTAAATAAAGGCATTCGTTTCATGGTAAACCTGCTGTTCACATACAATGAGTGATAAGTCAGCTTTCTTACAAAACATACTACGAAGGAACTAGGATATAACAAGAAGTTATCTATCTCGGTGATACACATTCAACTCATACCCCAGTAGAAACAGAAACGTGGAGAATAGAAACATGTCCCCTAACAATAACTTTTTGCTCATCTCAGGTTTTATAAACGTATACTAATTTCAAAGAAAAATGTAGGCCAAGCATCTCACCGAACTGAGGCATCCTAAATAACAGGTCGCCTATATTCTTTCATTAGTATTCTTCTTAATGACCTACTCACACTAGAATGCACTCTTAAAAAACATACATGTGTTATCACTCCTCAGTGGCATCCTTCCCCAGATAACTGCTTTCCAGAAACGTCCTTAAAAGGGAGGCTAGATAAGCAGTGGATGACACCAAAATCTCCCTTTGTTCCCAAGGGGAAGCATCAACACGAAACAGCTGGCAGCATCTTCCTCTGAAATAACAACTAGCAGCCCTGTGCCACCTGACTAAAATTTGAAATGACAACCAGTTGGCTGTAAACTGATGCACCTACAATGAGAGAGATTTAGGAATACCATCTGTCAATCCATAGATGTAGAAACAAAACAAAACAGAAACAACTTATTTAAAACCAACAAAAAAATTTTGCTGAAATACAATCCATGATATATTTGATTACTGGTATAACCATAGTTGAAGACTTAAAAATAAAAAAAAAGTGACATTTTTTTTGTAACAACAGTAATGGATTTATAAAAGGTTTTTGTTTCCAAAGATGTTATTGGGGTCCACATATTCCTTGACAGACTTCAGCATCCCAAAGCCGACATCAGAGATACTTTCCTTTAGCCACTGCTTCCGTAACTTGCCCACTGGAAAAACAAAATAAAAAATGCTTCAATATACACTATGATGCTGGGAACCAATCAATCTTGTGACCATGAATGAACAAACACTGTGTGATAAATGCTTTTATTCAAAAATGAGAAATGTTTTGCTTTATTTGATTTATTGAGCCCACCAGACTATCAAGCTCATTAAGCCCAATGTATTCCCAGGGGAAGCCTGTGCTCCAGTGTCTCCTTTCTCTAGAAACTATGAAATGGAGATGAAGGAAGCTTGGGTTGAGATTGCAGCCCATTTTACAAATAACAAAATGAGAAAAACATGCATTTGAAAAGAACCCACCCCCTGTCTGAACTACCAAAACATGCCAAAGTTTCAGAGAAAATGAAGTTAACTAAAGAAAAACATATTCAGATGAATTTGTTGGGTATACTATAGCAAAAATGGCAGGATATACATCCACAAAATATTTTAAAGCTTAAAATAATTAAGAAAATCTGAACCTTTAATGGGTTTAAGAAAAAAATCTGGTTATAAAACTTTTATTTGCATTTTACTTTCATATTACTTTTAAATAAATTTGCATGTTCCCAAATAATTCTTCCTATTATTTTTCCAGAATTAGAGATTCTTCCTAGGCACTAAATAAATCAAACACCTAATCCATCTTAAACTTAATCTTATACTTTTATACACTGTATAATGTTCTTCTTCGTTGTTCCTAGCTCTTGCTAATTTATTGAGAATAAATTAATATTTTATTGAGAATATATTGGTCCATAGCATAAATTATATTTTAAAAGGCACCCAATAAAAAACAAACTTTTCTAAGTAGAACTTTCATAAGAAAGGATATGTACTTAACCTGTAAAAAAAAAAAAAAAAAAGTGAAATGTTAACCTGCTTTGGCACTATGCAAAGCAATGTGCTAATTTATCTGTGGCAAAATGGATAAATCTTTTAATTTACAGATAGGATTCTTTGTGGCTACTACTTTTCAAACATATTGTAATAATTGAATTCAAGTGGTCATTTTCCACAAATGTTCATTAATGATCCAAAGTCATCAACAGTGATTTAATTGGACAACCGAAATGGGAAACCTTCTTTCATTAAAGTATTCTGCCTGTCATTCTAAAACGCACTGCCATTTATCAGGCTGCAGTGATACACTGTAGCACCTGCCATCTGGAACGTTAAATACCATTTCAGGCTCAACTCAAATCATCTTTTGTGTCCAGTTCTCCAGGAAGCCATCAAATTGTCATTAAAATTATAGCATGAAATCCTTAGAAAGCAAGATATTTCTGCTTGGCTTCTAGAAATAAAAAAGTTTGCTGTGTTAATATTGGTGGGGGGGAATGATGTACAGAAGAAAAAAATCTTAAATTCAAAAAGAAAGTAACGTTTAAAAGAGCGCTCAAACTGGAAGCCAACCAGAACAAATTCTTACTCATGCAATCTCTACTACCTACAAGATGTTCTACCTGGTCCTCCTCCTGTCTCTCAAAAGGACAACTCACCACAATGCTCTAGCCTTGGTTTTCTCATCTTCAAAGGGACTGGAGTCTATGAAGTCTTTCACCTCAAATAGCCTATGATTTTAAGCACTCAAAAAAGCTGCAAATCAGTTATTTCCAGATCTGCTCCAACGGGTTAAAAAAAAAAAAAAAAGCAACTACTCTCTGAGTGACAGAAGTGGCATTATTACTAGCTACCCACAATGAGGTAGCTCAAGAGACAGGGGTGAAGAGCAGTCAATGCTAGTCTCCACTGTTATCTGTAATATAGTTTCACTGAATGTGTCCTGTTGTTATGGATGTAATTGTCCTGAAAAGACTGCAAACAACTGCTCCAACAAGATGGAGCACATTAGAACCTCAGCAGGATGCCCAACAGCTAGCTTGTCTGCCTGGTTTTACACCTCTAGTAATAATGCAATTCCACAAGGAACTGAACCATCCGCTGAGAAGCCACCCAACAGCCATTGCATATTTAATGAAGTTGCTCACCAAGCGCTGGAAAACAGAAGGTGCTTGGAGTGCATCATTAGTTCTGTCAGAAGGATAATTTACACATCTATCTTGTCAAATTTTCTATGGTTTATACTTTTACAATAATCAATCTAACATACATTTGATTAGTGAACTAGAAAGTAAAAAAAAAAAAAAAAAGACAAGACAGTATAGGCAGCATGGCTGTGGCCCCTCATAAACATATTTAATGGAAGAATTTAACCCCTTGATGGCAGAGGTTTGTGAGCTTCCATCAGTGATAACTGAGGTCAGAAATCATGGCCTATGTAATAAAGCAACTAGGAATCTTTTTGGTTTTGCTTGACAATTTAAGTCAACTACAGAAGTGCAGACAGAAAACACAATTTAAGTAAAAATGCTTCAATGAGGCTTTTAAGCCTTTAAGATGATTATCAGAAATAGTCTTCACAAGGGTGCCTGGGTGGCTCAGTCAGTTAAGCATCTCTTGATCTCAGCTCAGGTCATGATTTCATAGTTTGTGAGTTTGAGCCCCATGTTGAGCTCTGCACTAATAGTGCAGAGTCTGCTTGGGATTCTGTCTGTCCTTCTCTCTCTCCCTCCTCACTTGTGCTCTAAGTGGGTAAATAAACTTGAAAGAAAGAAAGAAAGAAAAAGAAAGAAAGAAAGAAAGAAAGAAAGAAAGAAAGAAAGAGAAAGAGAGAGAGAGAGAAAGAAAGAAAGAAAGAAAGAAAGAAAGAAAGAAAGAAAGAAAGAAAGAAAGAGAAAGAAAGAGTCTTCATAAAATGCTAAAGAACCTTTGGTGGCTGTCTCTGATGAATCAATAAACTGTAACAACAGCAACAAAATACCAAAGACCCTAATCTCAAAGAGAGAATCCCACTTCAAAGTAGAAGACCTTTATTCTAGAGCTAAATAACAATAATAATGCCCTTTGTACAATCCTTATTTGCACTTATAGGCATTTAGACATTAGCTGACTATACTGATCTAGATACGTGTAACACACATGTATGTACAACTATATTGTAGCTCCAGAGCTACAAAAAGTTAAGACAGGGATCTTGTATTCCACAATTCACAATCATTCTAAATATATGATGCCCAAAGTACGTAAGCCAGATATTTAAGAGCGTCAGATATATTTTTAGAGATACAAAAAATATAGACCAAATTCTGAACATTATAGAAACAGGGGGAAAAGTTCTTTCTCTGCTTAAATTAAAAGTAGAATTCACCTTTTTACAATTTAATATCTAACAATATATATACATATTAGACAAATATTTTGTGTTCCTCCACAACATACAGTACATTAAAAAAAATTACTTTTCGAACAGAGGAAATGGATGCTTCAGGGATAGTCTTTGAAATCACAGGTTCAACAGTCCCCTTTGGATGCTAACGGCTTCAAGAAAGAACACCTGGCTTAAGTACTTTGGGCATCATATATTTAGAATAATTGTGAATTGTGGAATACAAGATCCCTATCTTAACTTTTTGTAGCTCTGGAGCTACAATATAGTTGTGCACATGTGTATTACATGTATGCATTTTGTGGTACGAATGAACAGATGTGTACGGGCAGTGATGGGAGTGTTGGGTGCGAGATATGTGGACATGGTAGCCAACCTAGTCACCAAGAATTATCTGGAGCTACTCTTTGTGGTCTAAGGGACTGAAAACTTAGCAGAAGCTACCAAAGAGTCCTGTTTTAAAAGGGAAAAATCTGGGGTCTGCTAGCCAGAGTTCTTTTTAGCTAGATAAATTAAAAACCTTTGAATTTGAATTATGAATTTAATTATAAGGTTGAAAAGATTATATGCTTATTTAAAAAACAAACTATGAAACAGATTATATATTTTGATTACCAAAGCTGGAGCTCAAAAGCAGAATTTAGCCAAAGCAAAAAGCACCTAACCAATATTATAACAACTACAGTTTGAAAGTTCTAGTTTGAGTATCCTGGATATCACTTTAGCACTATTTTATCGGTCAGATTTTATTTTTTTCAAATTTTTTTAATGTTTATTTATTTCAGGGGGAGGGGACGGAGGGAGAGGGAGGGAGACACAGAATCCGAAGCAGGCTCCAGGCTCTGAGCTGTCAGCACAGAGCCTGACGCAGGGGTCGAATCCACAAATCATGAAATCATGACCGGAATCGAAGTTGGATGCCTAACCAACTGAGCCACCTTCTCAATAGGTGCACCTCTATTGGTCAGATTTTAAAAAGACAATCTAGACTTAGCTGCTTGTATGAGTGATCTGAGCATTAACTTTGTATTTCAAGATTTAATTGATCCAACCAATTAAAGTTGGAAGGACACCCAACAACCTCTTGCCAGATGAGGTTCTGGCTCCATGATACTTGTTAGGTAGTGGTAAGAACAGAGAGCATGGGTAGTTTCCACTCTTTGAGGTGATCTGACTGCAATGATGCTTCTTCAGAGGGAGGTTTCAAGCTGAAAAGAGGATGTAGCTGTCCATGTGTTTGTGCTCTACAGCACATTTTTGTATGTTTGGTTCTGGTAGGGGTACATGCTGAATGTTGGCCAACAGATCACCAACTCAGGAATGCTAACATCCAGGCTTTAAAGGCATATGAGTTGGGACTATACCTACCTAAGAGTTTAATTTAGTGCTTCGTGGATGCTTAAAGTCATGTTTCCATTCCTTTACTAAGTCATTTGACTTATTTTCTACAAATGAAATTTCTGATATTGAGATGACAAATTCATGGCTACAACAGACTTTAACAATTAAAATCTAATGGGATTTTTATCTTATTAAATAATTTAAAATGTCAATTTTCTTCATGCTAAAATTTCACCTGTGCAGTTCACATAATAGCTCTAAGATCTTATAGATCCTTGAATAGGTCTTTAATGATTATGAAACAGAATAAAAATTTGAATTACTAGGGCAATCACAGGAGATCTGTCATCAGAACACAATGAAGTGCTAATTCTGCTACACGCCCCAAAAGATGGCTTGACACACTTGATATTTAAACCCAAGTGGCAATTACTGCATATACAACAGAGTAAAGTAAAAAGCAAGTAAACAGGTGAAATAACATGCGATAGATAAGGTCAGAAAAGGATAGACAATATCATATGCTCCCTGAAGCCTAGAGCCATGTTTCACTCATTCTTGCATTTCAATTTCAAGACAGTATGCCACACAGTAAGAATTCAATAAATGTTAGCTGAACTAAAAAATATTGAGCCATGGTTATGTAGAAGTCATGTTAGGTAAGGAGCAAAATTCAAATATCTAGGAAAAGCAATGTGGGTTCCTTAATTTCCTTTGCTTCTATTTGCCTTGTACTCCCTGTATTCTGACATTATCTGTTGGATATAATCAGAGCTATTTTACAGTAGCTAAAACAGAAGGTATGGCACAGAACCTAAAACTCTTTCCTTCAAATCTCTAGGACTCTTTGGGCTGTATCAGTCGTTCTCAATGGGGGCAATTTTGCCCTCCAGAGGACATTTAGTAATGTCTAGAGACGATTTTGGTTGTTTATAACCGGGATGATGTTACCAGCATTTAATGGGTAGAAGAAGCCAGGGATACTGTAAACATCCACAACAAAGAATTACCTGACCCAAAATGTCAACAGTGCTAAGATGAAGGAATCCTGGCCTATGTGCTTCCAAAGGGCTATCTCTTAGAAGCCCAAACAATTTCCATAAAGGCAACATACCTTCACTTCACTGCTACAACCAACTAAATTAGCAGCAAATGGCTGACTGCCATTTGCAAGGTGAACTTGCTCTAAATCCAGGCTACTGACCAAAGAGGGGAATTCTGGAGAAAGTGGTAGAGTAGATAGGAGTTATATCTGAGAACATCAACCATTCCATTAACGACAAATGCTACTTTATTTTTTTCAAATGCTACTTTATTTTAAAAGTTAACTCCTGGGAGCCTGGGTGGCTCAGGCAGTTGAGCGTCCAACTCTTGATTTTTGGCTTGGGTCATGATCTCATGGTTTGTGAGCTCAAGCCCTATGTTGCTACGTCAAGCTTGGGATTCTCTCTTTTCCTTTCTCTCTGCTCCTCCCCTGCTTGCTTGCAAATGTGCTCTCTCTCTCAAAACAAATAAAATGAAAGTTAATTCCTAAAAACTTGAATTTAGTATCTACTGAAAAAAACTTATAGGTCATTTTTTGGGCCATTTTTCTAGACAATGGGTGAATATAAATATGAATATGAATATGAATATATATGTTCACATAAATATATGTGAAATAAAGCTTCACAGCACTATCCAATATAAATCTCTATGATGACAGAAATGTTCTTTATCTGCACTATTCAACACAGTAGCCTCTAGCTGCATGAGGATATGAGCACTTGAAATGTGGCTAGTGCAAGTGAGAAAATAAATTTTTAATTTTAATTAATTTTAACTGACTTAAATTTAAATAGCCACAGGTAGCCTAGTGGCTTTTGTATTAGGTAACACAGAACAACATTAAAAATAAATTTTGAAATAAATAAATTGTAACTAAAGTCACTTTTTGTAGATTCACACCTGAAAATATCTATTAGCATTATCTGTTTGCTAATTAGCATTATCTGTTTACTAATTATTCTCTAACAATATAATAATGTAGTACAGACATTCTTAGAGTAAACAAACATCTTATTGAAAAGAGTCTTGGACATAAAATTGCTGGGAAGAAAACTTCTCTTTAGAGGTCCAAGATGCTCAACATCACTCCTTATCAGGGAAATACAAATCAAAACCACACTCAGATATCACCTCACGCCAGTGAGAGTGGCTAAAATGAACAAATCAGGAGACTATAGATGCTGGAGAGGATGTGGAGAAATGGGAACCCTCTTGCACTGTTGGTGGGAATGCAAACTGGTGCAGCCGCTCTGGAAAACAGTGTGGAGGTTCCTCAAAAAATTAAAAATAGATCTATCCTATGACCCAGCAATAGCACTGCTAGGAATTTACCCAAGGGATGCAGGAGTGCTGATGCATAGGGGCACTTGTACCCCAATTTTATAGCAGTACTCTCAACAATAGCCAAATTATGGAAAGAGCCTAAATGTCCATCAACTGACGAATGGATAAAAAAATTGTGGTTTATATACATAATGAAATACCATGTGGCAATGAGAAAGAATGAAATATGGCCCTTTGTAGCAACGTGGATGGAACTGGAGAGTGTTAAGTGAAGTAAGTCATACAGAGAAAGACAGATACCATATGTTTTCACTCTTATGTGGATCCTGAGAAACTTAACATAAGTCTATGGGGAAGGGGAAGAAAAAAAAAAAGAGGTTAGAGAGGGAGAGAGCCAAAGCATAAGAGACTCTTAAAAACTGAGAACAAACTGAGGGTTGATGGGGGGGGTGGGAGGGAGGGGAGGATGGGTGATGGGTATTGAGGAGGGCACCTTTTGGGATGAGCACTGGGTGTTGTATGGAAACCAATTTGACAATAAATTTCATATTTAAAAAACAAAAAACAAAAAACAAAAAAACCAAAGAGAAGTATTAGTATCTAAGCCACTTCTTCTACTCCAGTGACACACCTGAGGCTGGAGGCTACTACAAGTATAGCACATGGACAACTGTAATTGCATACGTGGAAATGTGCAGGGATTAATACATTTTTAAAAACAGATTTTCTGTCAGTTTTCAAATCTGTTAATCCGAGGATATAGCTTTAATAGTTAAATGTTAAGCTAAATTATGGGATAAATTGGCTTCTACAGTCTGGTCTTGGAATCTATTTACAACACTGCTTCAGTGGAAAAATATAATCAACTAATACGTTTCGTGAGAAAAAGCCAGCCACAAAGAAGAAACCAAAGGAAAAAAATTAATTTAAAGGACAAAACAAACTTTCTGCTATAATATGGTAATCTGATATTCAATATTGGAAAGGCTATACTCATCTGGTAGGCAGCAAAAGATCAAAATCACAACCAGGATACTGATATTGACATAGTCAAATACAGAACAATTCCATCACCACAAGGGTTCCTGTGTTGCCTGTTTTACAGTCACCTCTTCTCCACAAGGGACTCCTGGAAACATTGTGTTCTCTATTTCTGTAATTCTGTAAATCATTTCAAAAATGTCACAGAAATAGAATCACACTGTATGTGCTTTTTTGGGATTGGCTTTCTTTTACTCATCACAATTACCTGAAGAGTCATCCAAGTTGTTTCATGCACTGATTGCTAGTTCTTTCTTATTGCTGATGAGTTGTCCATGGTATAGATGTACCACGGTTTGTTTAGCCACTTACTAGTTGAAGGATATCTGGGCTGTTTCCAGTTTGGGGATATTACAGGTAAAGCTGCTCTGATTATTCATGCACAGGTTTTTGTGTGAACACAAGCTTTCAATTCTCTGGTATTCAATTCTCTGGTATACACGGGAGTACAATTGTTGGGTTGAATGGTAGCTGCATGTTTGATTTTATAAAACACTGCCAAAGTCTCCACAGACTGGCTGTACCACTTTACATTCCCACCAGTAATGTATCACTAATCTAGTTTCTTCATATCCTCAATCAGCATTTGATATTGTCATTTTTTAATTTTAGTTTTCTGATAGATGTGTAGTGATTTTCCTTGTGGTTTTAATTTGCATTTTCTTAATAGCTAATGATGTTGAACCTCTTTTCAAGTGATTATTTACCATCTGTATATCCTCTTCAGTGAAATGACTCTTCATATCTTTTGCCCACTTTCTAATTGGACTGTTTTGTATTTTACTCTTGAGTTTTGAGAATTCTTTATATATATATTATATATCGGCCTTTTGTTGGATATGTGGCCTGCACATATTTTCTACAACTCTGTAGTTTACCTTTTCATCCACTTAACAGAATCCTTCACAGAATAAACGTCTTTAATTTTGATGAGATCCAACTTATCAATTTTTCCTTTAATGGGCTGTACTTTTGGTGACCAGTCTAAGAACTCTTTGCCTAGCCTAGCTCTAGACCCTGAAGATTTTTTCCTGTTTTCTTCTAAAAGTTTAATTATTTTATGTTTTACATTTAAGCCCATTATCTACTTTAATTTTGATAGAAGATTTGAGATTTAGGTCAAGGACTTTTTTGTTTGTTTGTTTTGGTTGTTTGAGCCTATGGATGTCTGTTTACTCCAGCACTGCTTGTTAAACACACACACACACACACACACACACACACACACACACACACACACA